>NW_022170738.1:19638677-19639420 GCF_008802855.1 Photinus pyralis | reverse complement strand
CCCGGTTAATTAATTGAACTAAACAAAATTGTCACATCCAGACGCTCTATAATTTCTTTCAAGTTACAACTAAAACAAAATAACACAACAGTATAATACATTTTTGTAGTTGTTGTCGTGTATCGTGGGAGAGTTGGCAACGCAGCGTCTCGGCTGCGATATATTTTGTGACATGTGTTTATTTTATGTAATCAGTTTTGCCATTAAACGAATACTTCGTAGTCTGACAATTGTAAATACATTTCATCTGGCGACGAGGATGGGATTCGAATTATAAAGGGAAATTGGATCGTGAAGATTAACAAGTGTAATTTCGAAGACAAGATGGCTACCCTGGGTACCATTGAACCGTTCAACGCGAGTGACCCATCGGGATGGGAACCGTACCAGGAACGAATTGAGTTCTTCTTGGCGGCAAATGATATTAAAGACGCAGAAAAAAAGAAAGCAGTTTTTTTGAGCCTCTGCGGGCCGTCGACCTATGAGATCATCATCCGCTCGTTGATAGCACCGGCGAAAGTTAAGGACAAAACCTACGACGACGTTATCCAAGTATTAACGGAGCACTTTGCACCCCGGACATCGGAAATCGTCAACCGTTTCCGTTTCTACAGACGCGACCAACAGCCGGGCGAAAGTTTTGCAGTGTACCTAAAAGAACTGAGACAGCTGACAGAAAGGTGCGCTTTTAACAATTTAGAAACCATGTTAAGAGATCGCATTGTTTGTGGAATCCGGGATGA
>NW_022170738.1:19610336-19638577 GCF_008802855.1 Photinus pyralis | reverse complement strand
ATTCTTCCACTCACTGTGGTTTGACGGCTTTCAGTTCGAACTTTGCCTTAATAATAAAAAAATAGCGCTCGATCGGCGTAAATCCTCTTCGAAAATTTTAGTAAGAATCTTACTCCTCTACCAGACTTTGATCGTAGTATCCGCCGAATGAAAGTTGTGAAACCGAACTACCATAACCAACGCGTTTACGTGGTGTTTTGTACATAGGCAAATATAGCGGCCACTCTCATGCTCTGTGGGGATGGTTTCTACAGCTGGCAACATTGTAACGTTTCGACTCTTATCTACTTGAACACTTGCTTCTTATCTTAAAACGCTTTAATTTCTCGAATATAAATTCTGTTCTCTTTCCTTATGAAGCGGTATATGTATAAAATTTCATATACCACCAATTTTGTAAATTCGATTAAAAAAATTTTAACGCCCAAAGCGCCCCAAACGCACTTTTCATTGTAGTTCCATCAATTTATGAATGTACTATCATATGGGAGATACTTAGTAGCTTCCGAACGAGAGTTTAGACAAGTATTGACGCCAGGATCGACGACGTTTACAGGCACACCCAGTAGTGTTGATGCTTTCCAAATACAGGATAAGTTTGGATGCAAGCGGGTAAACTTCCTGTAAGGCTGAAAAGGGACAAAAGCATATTAACCGATCCGAAATAAAGAAGTTTACCTATTTCCAGTTTCACAAGAGTGGGAACCAAGGTTGTGAAGTCTTCATCTGTATTAATTATTTGTAATATTTTTAGGATGATTGAAAAGGGGGGAAACGCGTTGAAATTTAAGTTACTTCGTGATATGGTAAAGGCGTCGCAAGCTACTGCCTCTGAATTACTTTGCTGCTAAAAGCTACCTTTAGCATTTGCGATTAGCACATGCGATGGCGATGGTATTGTCGCATCTGTGACAATGGGATCACGATTCTTTAAATTTCTAGCAAAACAATTTAGCCTTAGAAGGATATAGAATCGCGCATGCGAAGGTGTGCGGGTGGTATCTGTGATAGCCACGGCAAATTGTCTCAGTAGGTCAGGACAGAACAAAACAGTTGCAACATCCCGCTAGGAAACAATCCCACGATCTACTCAAAATTAAACAAAACTCCAATAATCCAATAATAGCCAAACCTTACCAAAGAAATTACTAGCACAGGAAGACAGCTTTGCTCCGATGCGCTCAAAAACCCACTCCAAAACAAACAAAAGAAATAAACTGTCCGAGTTAAGCCACTCGGTAGCCAATCGACGCATGCTTCAAGATCCAAAATACCCGCTTCCAGATCCTTGACGATAAAGTGTTGTCCTTGGTTACGCGTCTGCACCTAGTAATTAAACGTGGATGTGAAATTATAACTTGAACTTGAATCTAAAATCGTATAAAGAAATGACATACCAAGTGCCTTCAAAAATACACTATTTAACCTACCTTCTGTTAATAAAAAGGTTATTTGGAAAATAATAATAATACAGCAACGGTTTAGAATTAAATTGGGTCAAATGTCATACAAGTCCTAGAACGAACAATTAACAGGTGGTTATGAAAATTGCTGCTCACTTACGTGTCCATCTAATCCAATTAAATCCTCCATAATGAGAAATAAGTGATTAGTCTCTATTCAAATTACTTCGAGGATTCACAACAACCGGTTAATCTCCATAATATCAGAATACTTACAAATCTTGCAATTAAACTGACATTTAATTTGTTAGCGATGAAATACGACTCAAGTTGACTGTGAAAACGACACAAGTACTCGCAATAAAAAAAGAAAGGAAGTAAAAATGCAACCTCGCATTAAATATGCACCAATAACGATTCGCCAAACTAAACCGGACACAATTGGAATACTGTGATTCTCAAACAAACTATAATTTCAATGTATACATGAAACAATCAAAATGTTTCAATCCCTCTTACCTATTTCTATTATTTGTCTTTATATCCTTCATATGGTCGAATGATAACATACAAAACTGGAAATCAATGGCCAGCTACTCGCACTTGAAGCTTTAGCCCCAAACAATTTAATAGCAACGTGATGATACGAAATAGCAACCTAGAATTCAGACAGTCCTCATTAGAAAAATCCTATTATAGATGAGTCGAATTACGGTCGGAAGTTTAAATGATGGTAATCTACGCGAATATTTAATTTATTGTCGAATTTTAACGTTGGAAATTATAATGGAAGGTCTTTGTTTTCCGTCGGCTTATGAACGTGCATTAATAATAGTGGGAGCTTGATTGAAAATTATCTTTTTTTTGTTCGCAGTATCATTATCTTGAAAATTGATTACCTAGGGCCCCCGGAATAATACTCGAATGGAACGTGATTGATTACATTCCGAATTCTATTCGTCTACACACGTCAGATATAACAAAAGTCTTGTCAAGTATTGATTCTTCCCAACTAATGCGTTGGCTAATTGCAGCACTCAGCAGTTCAAGTAATGGACGATAGTCACTGTGTTAGTATATTTTTCAGTTTGGGTAATTTACATACCTACAATGAAATAAAATTATTCGGCTATTTGTGATGGCTTACTATACTAATTTAATGTGTTCCATAAACTGCAGTTTTCATTGTGCTATATCGACTGTAGGTATTTTTATTTTTCAATTAAATAGTGAAGCTTACGTACAGTACAGCTTACACTTAACACGTTCCAATCCGACTGAAGTTTTCTTATCATTCTATTACAGTTCTGTAAGCAGTCCGACTATTTGTGTAGTCCAAAACTTTCACTATCGTATGCGTTGGCGAGGGTTGTACCTACCTTTATATGCTTCTGTGCCATGATGTGTGCTAATTATTTAATCATCTCATAGCATGACTTCTGACTATCCAGCTATTAAGTCAACCGCTTTTAATTACATTAACAACAAGCGTCTATTTGAACACACAAATACCCCAACGTCAAAGAATCGCGTCGATGATTAAGTTTGTGGGATAATGCAAATCACAACAAACTTAAAGCTTTCAAGAGCTGTCTATCCGATTAGCTTTCGAATGTACCGTGAAGGTAAGTTGACTGGAAAATATATTCGTGTCGCATACGTGATCTGAGTGATCCCTTGGGGATTGAGGGTGTATTAGAACGGTAGAATTGTGTGTGCACAATTGGATGTGTATCATCGAAACCTTCATAACCAAACAGATGCGCACAATTGTCAGATTTGATTGAAATTTATTTTCATATTCGAGGCCGTATAATTCGATTATGTGATTGAAAAATGTTTTATGAGGGTATCAATATTAATTACGATTGCGCTGCTACAACGAAGCTAAGCTTCATTAACATAATGGGAAGTGTTCAACCGAATTATTATAATATATGTGGTAAAAGTGGTGTAAATGCTACACATCATAGAAGCTTTCGATCTAACTGAAACAGTTACGAATGCGAGATAATTCCAATTCTAGACCGTATTTGATCGAATTAGCTTTCAACACAAGTGCAATGATTCGAAAGATGTTCGTTGTTCCAATGATATAATTCGATACGCGAATAAAAACAAACTTCGCTAGTCATTAACAAATACATTGTGAGAAATTCCAATCTCGTATGGAAATTAACCACGAGGAATAGAAAGTACAGATAAATAATGTTTATTAAATTAATGCACGTGATATCGTCATGAATTTACAATAAATTCCATCTAAATTCTGCGTGAACGGTACATGCTTTTGAAGTTCTGTCTTCTGTTAAATGTTTTCGTGAATTCTTAAACTCATAGTTATTTACATTCCTTGAATTTTTCCTGCAAGTTAATTTGCCTATTTTCCTTAATTCTTCTTCACAATCCTCTTCAAAATACTTCTAAATATAACGCGATTTTTCTTGCACGCTTTCTTAAATTCGTTCGGGTTTCGCTCTTAATTCGTCCTAAATCATAACCAATCCCTTAATGAATTCTACACTCTTGTGTTAACTCTTATTGAATCTTTCTCAAGGTCATGAGGACAGCTGTAAATTGCGGACCTTTCGAGGAACAAAGAGAACACCTTGGTGAAACTCAGACCTAGGAAGGCTCCTTCGTAAGGACGTTCGCAGGTTCTTTAATAGAGCCGTGTGGTACTAAGCTGCCTGCGGACTGGGAAGATCTTCAGATCGCTTAGTGTGATGATCCTTTTGAAAGACCCGGGGCAAAAAGGCTTCTACCCTCGGGTGAGGCTTTCACGTGTCACACCTTTCAGGCTCTGGAGGCTACGTAACTTCGGATCCACCAAAAAGATCTCCCGGTCCAGGAAAGTAGCTTCCCAGGTGGTTACCGAGGGATCCTTGAGATGGGCGGTCAACACGTTCAGCCCATTTAGGTGTGCAGGAACGGACGGGATCTTCTGCAGAAGGACCTGGAGCCACTGCTCTTACATTTTTTGCACCTCTGTAGATTCCTTCGCTGGTACTGATCCTTAGATCACTACACCCATTCCAACATGCTTACAGGGCGGGAATGACAACTGAGACTGCTCTTCAGATTGGAGAAGGGAATGTCTGCCGGTGGAGCGTTTCTAGATATCGACGGTGCGTTTAACACCACGTTCGATTCAATTAGTAAGGCTACTGAAGGCTTTGGCATTGTTGGGGTTGGGTCAATCGTAAGATTGGTCCGCGGCATCCTCGGAAGCAGAATCATTAAATCTTCCATCAGAACGACGCAGATGAGCTCATAGGTTACTAGAGGATGTCCACAAGATGGAGTGTTGTCTCCACTGCTGTGGTGCCTGGTACTAAACAAGCTCATCTGCACTCTGAACAAGAGCGGAATACGCGGACGATCTCGCGATCGTGATAATTGGGAAGCTTTCAAGCACCGGGAAAGAGCTTATGCAGGGGGACATTTCTATCTATAACATCTATACTTTTTTTCTTCTCTTTACAGAGTTTGTATCTTCTTTAGGAAAAGCTATTTTTAACATAGGATTCCTCTTTGTTAACAAGTTTCTTTTTAGGTTATGCCATATGTGTTAATTGAATTACATATCTTTTTGATTTACCTATATCGCAATTCGAAACCCATTTACTGATGGGATACGTAAGTTTGAATTCATTGCAGTTAGATCTGAATTGTAGTTTTTGGGTATATTGGGGTGATCGTATTAACGAAGTACCAGGTTATGGATGAAATGCAAACACTCGCTTTCGAATTGAAGAGTGCTACCTGTCGAATTAGTGGAAACTGTTGCATCCAAAATCGAAGAATCTCTAAGCAAATCTTATCTCAACTACCCCAAATTGCAAACGTGCAGGTGACCTGTTGGTAATCGCTTTTGTCGTTAGTTTATCTTGCGGTTTATCTTTACCAATAACGTTATACATTGAATACAAAAGTTGCGGATGTTTACTTAACGTGAGGTAATTCAGTTAGAGAAAGTATTTATCTGCCTGATTGTAAATGAGATTAGGATAAGTTACCTATAGCTTCTAAGTAAGCACGGATATTTAGTTAAGTGTAACCTTGCGCAGTATTGCTAACTGATTTACTGTTTTATGCAAATAAATATTTGTGTATATCGAATGTTCATTGCCAAGACGAGATTGTTTGTAAATATCCACCGGTGGCCGAGGTTTCACAAAGCTTGTATTTTTAGATATTTTTTATTTACTTTTTGGCGTTCCTTGTACAAGCTTGGCGCCCAAAAATTATATGAGGTTTGTCAAACATCGGTGGCTGTTTCACCGGAATACCCAATTTCCCCTTGTTCGCCGCGGCCAATTCCCTTTTCCTTCTCGAGGTTCGATGCAGTTCCATACAGTTAAATCATCGAGACGAGCGGAAGAATCGAGGCAACCTTGGGTCCGGGCGAATCTGGGAAGAAACCCAATCCCCTCCTCGTAAGAAGGGATGTGATTCGGACTGTCTTACTAAGTGAAATGAACTCAGATTGCCCAGTCCTCAAACTTGAGGGGCTCATGCGGTTTACAGACCAGCCCCTAACGGAAAGGGGAACGGGAATAGGTATATATGGTGATCGACCCTAACAAGTATATATACGTATTATGCAGTCACAGTTCAAGTCGGCGGAATAGGGGGAAACGACAAGTTGGCTCGTGAAGGCAGTAGTGGAGTCTTCGTCAGACCCGAGCCCAACCTAAGAAATGTTCCCTCCGTATTCAGGGTAATTACAGACTGGGTGACCAACTGCAGAAAGGAGGATTACTAAATTCGAAAAACGATCGTGCTTTATTTACAATACATATAACACATATTATCCGTACCTAAGACTATTTTTCGCTCTCCGAAAAAGTGAATGTGTCGATGTCGTCGTCTTCTTCATCACCGTCCTGGAGGACTGGTGGGCCGTTAAAGCACACACTTTCATATCCACACGCTACACCGCTGTTGAGGGTATATCTCGCTATGCGAATCGAATTGGCTAGTACGGCCATGTGTATAATACGTATTCAGTCTTGGTGAAAAACTTAAAAACGGTTTTTTTAAGAAAGTGCATATCATCAAAGTTGTGGCAAATTTAATGAGCTTGTATTTATATGCAAAAAAATATTTTCAACGCACCGTTTTCGAATTGGAAGTAAAAAACAATTAAATGTGACCATCAAAAAGCCACAGTCTTCCCCCTCACCCCTCTAGCACACTCGGTAGTCGGTATTATATGATGATCCTTCTGCTACACAGTTCCGAAGGAACTAGTAATACATGATTTAGTTCCCCTATTTGCACTTTTTTGGTGTATTCTTACTGGACTACAGGGCCCCTTGGCAAATCTGGGTCTTCTAAGCTTCTAAAACTAAATAGAAGCCAGATTAGGAATATCACTGGTGTCCTTACCGGGCACTGGATCACCTGCACAACATTGGGCTTGTAGGAGGGCCCACTGCCCCTTTGCGACAGTTATCTGGAACCGAGAAAGGAGAAGCAGGGTCCTATCCTTTATTGAGAGGCACGGGCTCTGAACCGAATTTGGAAATTTCAGTCTGGCCATTTGAATGAGTATAAATGCCGGTAGCTAATAAGATGCGTTGCAGCAATCCTCGTCTGATTAGATTGTGTTTAGTGTCAAGGGAAGCGCGCTTAATTAACATGATTTTCAAGATTGCTCCCCGATATTTACGACGTTAGGGAGTCTGGTAATTAATTAAAGAAGTTTTATTTTTGGACGAATTTCCGATATTCCTTTTCCGTATTTTGGGAATTCTATATAAGGTAACAGCATGATTTAGAGGGGATCTTTTGACTTTGCTCGCTTGCATTTTAGGCCGATTTAGTTTTTCTTAAATTTCATGCTACCGCATCGTACCAAGTTCAAGGTAGACTTGATATTTCTCTTTCCGTTATTTATAAAAAGGCTTTGTTTTTCCTGTTTCGTTTTCCCGTAGTTAGTAGATATCGTTACTTAATTTGTGCTTTCGTTCTAATTTGGGAAATTGCTACCGTTCAGTGTGCCGTAATTCTGTTTTAGATCTTCGCCAGTGACCGCCGTCACTTTCCCGCAAGATCCCTGGAATTTTGCTCTTCTTCGTGGATTCCGAGACGATTCTGCAAACTGCCCCTTGACCAGGAGCAAGGGTTGATACTTCCTGGTGGCGCCCGAGAGAATCGTAACGTTTCAACGACACTATCGCACCGTCCTACCGACTACCGAAGATTCGCAAAATATTTCAAATTTTGTACATAGACTTATTAATTTATTATGTGAATTAAAGTTGGGATCCGTCTAACATGTTTTCCGCTTCATTTACCGATTGTGCGCGGGATTCCCGGCTACCCAAGTTCGTTGCAGTCCTCCTTTCGAAATCTGATTAGAATCTGAAACGAATTTAGTTTCTTTAAATTACATAAACATTTGTCAATTTTGTTAAAGGGACATTGAAAGGCGCAAAAAAATGGTTGAAGTTGCGATTTAGAGAAGGAATTTTAATCTTGTCTCGAAGTTACTTAAAGCTTCAATTAAAAGGCTAAAATTTAAAATTTGATAATTATGACCTGAAAAGGATTTCCGACGTAAAGCTTGAAAAACATTTACAGTTTTGTATTTTAAATAGAAGAACTATATTTCAAACTTTAGGAACGAATTTGAATAAATGAAACAAAATTTCTGGCTTGGGTAGCTCTAAATTCCAATTTTACTCAACTTTGGGGGTGGAAGATTGTCACCTTGTGCGTAAACTAAACAATGAAATTCCTAGCAATTTGTTTTTTAGATATACCCATCGGTGTATTTTTTTCTAGAAATGAAGTAGAATTGAGAAGGTTGAATTACAGTTGACTCGAAGCCTTTATTATGAAAACTTTATTGAGTAACTAAAGTACTACGGTACTACTAGCTGCTCCTCGAAGATTGATGTCATTTCGGATTTCGGATTTTTGGTTATTATAAAATCCCCAGGTTGCTAAATATCGGGTTTACAATCCGCTGCTTAATATCCTAAAAACTACCTTCAACAATTCGGTCGCTGAAAAGTGTAAACTTTCCTGGAGGACTGGACGTTGAACGGTGAGTAATGATCTTTGACCGGTAACCAACCTTTGAACTTTGAACTGTGAGTGGTGGGCTTTGACCGGTAACCAGCCTTTGGACTTTATATCAAGCTTTGGCTTTTGAATAGTGGTTACGGTATCGTCATTGGGTTGACGTTGAAGTTGTATGTGTGTACATGCGCAGGCGCCATCATGCAAACGCACAACCGATTGTAGACCAATCAGGCTTGTACCATCAGCCATGGTGAGTGTACAACCACGGAGTGGTACGTTGAATGTAAGTGTCTAAGCGAACCTAGGACGGAGGTCGCTTATCGCATATAAGTTGTCAGAGGGAGCAGATCTCAATGAAGACAATTTTCTTTATCTTTTGGGAAATAAACTAAATTATATTACAACCTTACTTATTAATGTTCCGGGTATAAGTAATAAGTTTATGTCACTTTTAATGTCATTGTGGGTCTACAGATATAGCAATT
Source organism: Photinus pyralis (assembly GCF_008802855.1). Lineage (NCBI taxonomy): Eukaryota > Metazoa > Arthropoda > Insecta > Coleoptera > Lampyridae > Photinus > Photinus pyralis. Next base: position 19,629,651 of record NW_022170738.1, on the reverse strand, counting down.
AGCATTAATAGAAAAGGAAACTTTTTGTCAAAAAATGTGTTCTCTACACATGAAAATCAGTGGGGTATAGGGACGCCTTCATGTTTGCTAATATTAACTAATTCGATTCTCGTGTTAATACAACTGGCTCTTTAGGTAAAGTACGGTACTATAGGTAATAAATACTCGTATGAGCCGTTACTATATTTTCGCACATTCAACAATATTGCCGGAAGTCTATTTATAGCACATAAAATTCTCCAATTACTTAACTATAAAGTTGTTTAAGTCACAGGAGTTCAACTGATTACGCGCTAGTCTGCTATTTCAGGTATCGTGGGTTCAAATCCCAAAGCCAATAAACGAAGTACCTCGGGCCAATTTCCAAAATCTGACATTGCACCACTTGCTAAAATTTGACCTGGCCAAACTGCCGAAATATTTTCCCAGAATTTTTCCACGCTAAAGTGTCCCCACACCTACCAGTGCCCAAGCTAATTAGTTGAATTAGTTGATTTATTTTTTTAGATTTTTTATAAAGTAGTCCTTCCAGAGATTTTTTGCATTGTTTAGGGAGAGAGTCTCGGCAATTTCAAAACTTTGGTAAATGTAGGTTTGTAGAGACGTTTTCAGTTATTAAAGCCTCGCGATTGTTTTTCTGCGTATTTAAGTTCCACATATTTTCGGCATCATAATGAGTTCCAGGAGTCTTTGGGTTGTTAAAGAAAAATGGTTCTCTTAATGACTAGACATGGAAAATTCGTTAATTATTTCCAAAGAAATTAAGGCGGGATTATGTCGAGGACTTTTTTTATTCATTCGGTTCTGAACAACCCGCTAATCTACTGCATGATTCAAACTTAGAGAAAATAGATTAGTACTGCATACGTGAGTCACTCGTTTATAGATAACTTTCGCACCATTTCCTTCTTTAGTAACGAACTATATAATCGATTTCACATCGAAAGTTTAAGTGACGGTCTTCCCCACACCTACAGAAATGAAGGGAAGTATGTAAATCAATTGAACCAAACGGTCTACGAACTAAATAAATCCAATTCAATGGAGAACTAAAGGTGAAGTATAATGTTACAAATACGAAAACCAGGTGCAATTTGTTTTCTATGCCAAATCTGAAACAATCGATTTTAACAGAAAATAAAATGTTTCTGCTGTGAGGAAGAAGAAACATTTTCCTTGTAGATAAACCCCTACAATGTACACCCTTTCATATGTTCACACATAACTCTGATTTACTTACGCCCAGAAAATTCTATAACAAAAGGGAATTTCCATATTTTCTCAATATCTCCCCGCACGTTGTTATATTGTCACAGTTATTCAACCAAATATCTCTTTCGAAACGCGTTTAAAAATATATGCTCGGAATAGGTCAATGGATGGCTACGGGGTAAGGAATATGCCTGCAATATTACATTTTTATGTTTATTCGATGCCGTTTTCATTTTCCCAAAAGCGCTCATAGTAACGATGCAAACTTGGATGGCCACAACAGGTCCGAGAAAGGAAATTAAAATTTATTGATCTCCGATCAATTTTAACATAACTAATTTATGGCCTTTTGCACCGACAAATTTAAGTGGAGCTTAGCTTAAAATCCATGCCAACGATTATTGAGACAATGGTTGCTATGCTCCGCTAAAATTTGTCAGTGCAATCGGCCCTTAGTCGCATTAAATAAATCAAAACAATATTTTCCATATCTTCTCGCAAGTATAACATTAACAGAATATTCTATAAACAATATAGTTATTTTCAGGGTGTTCTGGATACATAAGAAGCCTTTTTGTTGTACGAATAAGACATCCCCAGCACAAACTCTGAGACAGTCCCAATTTACTCTAGGACAATTGCTCTTTTTTCCACAAATACATGAACACAAATAACTTAATGTGAACATGAAATGCCTTATGCTATTGTATAATTAAATTTAAAATGAGCAGGCAACATAATATGGAAAACATATTTACTAAACCCTCTCAAGTAACCGAATCTTCTGTTGCATTCGTTTGCGCTTGCAAATACATAAAGATGTTGAAATGTACAAAATCCGTACGGTGGAAAAAGTCGAAACAGTAATTGTAGATTGTGTAACGTGAGCTTAATAAATGTAATAATTCTTCACGACCATGGATTCGAATTCAGTTTCAGGTCTAAGTTATAACGAGTAGAGAGCCTGCCAACGTATTTTCTTTTTCGATTTATTAAATTGTCGTTAGATTTTTATCGATACCTTGTAGTATATTATACTTATTTAGCCGCGAGGGGGTGAAAGAATAGCAGAGGGCACTGCGTGTCGTGTAGGCGACTAAGTTTCAGCTGCAACTATAGGGCTGGAGTTTGGAGAGTAATAAGGGTGCTTGTCGTTTGTCAGATTTTACCGATTATGCCTTTCTTGGTAACGGGAGCGCGTTTTGCAGTTCAAAGTTTCAAATTTTATATACAGAGATTCACCTGAGGAATCATGATACTTAGCATCACAACAGGGAATAGATGGCTGTAGGCAACTAACATTACACGTGTCGAACTGGAGTGTTTTTACAGTTCTTAAGGTGTTATCACCCTGATAAGATGTTAATATTTCAACCGTATCGTCTTTGCTATTCATCTTTGTGTTAAAAACAATTTGTTGCGAATCATAAAAATAGAGTTCTTTTACCCAGTTCCTTATTTTCGCCCATCCTGATCCAAGTGCTATAGATTTTTTTTATTACAATAGTTATTTGTGTCGCCGTCCGAGGTTGTGCAGAGATTCATTTCTTTTTAATTCCTTTAGGAACTTGTGTCGCCGTCCGAGGTTGTGCAGAGATTCCTTTCGTTTTAATTCCTTTAGGAACATGCACTTCATTATAAGATATACGCCATATTTCTCAATATTGCGGAAGGAAGATTCTTTTGGGAAGGTCCACCGTCATTTTGATCAATTGAAGAACGCCATAGATGTTTCTACCTTACTGGCAGGCTCAACTGAAAATAATCACGTGAGACAGCCATTACCTGTGACCAAATTACATGGAGTTCGTTTACCTACACTGAGATTATTACTGTAAATTGCTCCGATATACCTGACACTATACGTACCTTATTTTTGTGGTTACCGAAGATTTGATTTCGCTGATACCAATCTTATTTACGATTACTTTTTGACTACGAAAATTCATTTCTGATTGTTTGATTACGTTATGTCCTTTACATTAGCTCTGTTATATGTGAGTTAGTTTTGAAGTTACCTAGGATTATTTGTTGTACTACAAAGAATTTGCCCATACTAGTTTATTTATATTGCTGTTTAGTTACTTGTGCATCATATTTCTCTTGAATTTAACGTCACGCTTATGCTTTCGTACTTGATATTGTTCGATCAGAATTTGCTTTTACTAGTGTAAAGTAATTCGAATTATTGATTCTTTTTGAGTTATCCGCTTTAGCTACTTAGTGTCAGACGTTAGACATTGCTATTTTGCAATATTTTACATGCAGCGCGATTCACCAACCCTTTTACTTGTTTGTCGTGTTGTTGCCTGTTACAGATTTGCAGAACGCGCCCTTCTGAGCGACCCGTTTTTGGCGTCTACCTACTCCTTGATTAAGGTTTGATTACATACTGGTTTTCGATATAATCGAATCGTAATTCTTACGTTTGCTTGATATTCACTTAACGATTATAGCTCCTTTGTTTTCTGCGGAATATTGTTCTGGTATTATTATTTTCTCTAACATTGACATTGCAGATCTATATATTGCAGAGACCTATTTGTAATATTTTTGAGATCATTAATTACATCCCCTATCAAGTATTTTATTCCTTTAGCTTTTCAAGGCCAGAACTCTTAGTCTGCCTTCTTCCCCTTTTGGTAAGTATTCTCTCCTCTCTTTTGGAAGTGACTAAGTGGCGCCTATCCGGTTTACTTTTACTACATTTCACTTTTTGATTATTTTTGCTAGTATACACAGGAACCCTGATATTCCTACTTCTCATGTGCTTATTTCAAGGTAATTTTGTTACATTTGCCCCAAGTGAACGTACCATAGCTAACCCATATTTTACATTAAATAATCGGGTTACTGTTTCCATAGCAGCCGCAGATTATCATTTAAAACAGATTCGTGTAGAGTTGGTTGCCTATTATAGTCACCTATTCCATGCATTCGATCCGTTTTTTAAGTATATGTAGCCCATGTGTATACCTTAAAAACATTTCCTGTATGGACAAAGTAATATGTGTATTAGAGACAGTGGTTCCTTTTCCGATCTGAAAATGCATGAATCGGAACCCTCGGATTCGCTGAGTAGGGACGCGGTCTCGAGATTTGCGTTGGGCCCGTTTCGGTTTCTCTACTCGGCAATCATAAATAGTGAAGCAAAAAGAGAAGAGTGATAGAGGCAGGCATTAGTCGCTATAGCGCGTAAGTCGTCTTCTAAGTTTGCGGTTACTAAAACGACATTGAGAAGTTAATCAAAAGGTTAAAGGTGTCAAGTCTTAATGCACAGAGTACGCAGATTTCTATGGGAATCTTATTTACGATAGAATCTAAGCAAACTTTTTTTCTAAAACGTGAAAAGTTTAGAGAAATATTTTTGTGGCTGAGCAAAACGAAGCACGGGTGCATTGCGGTACGCGTATTGTTAATTTCGGATTGAAAAATACGTGGTATCGCACTTGAAATTGGTGGACTTTCGGGTTATTGCAGTGTTTCGGAAGAGCGGCATACGAGTTATTTTCCCTATGACAAAATTAAACGAAGGCAAATTCACTTCACTTTACAATCTCACTAACTAAATAATAGAATACTGCGAAACAGACATTGTTTTACGTCATCTAAATAATTAATACTTAGATGATCAACCAAAAGCACCTTGACATCAAATAGACTGAAGCAGTTTTCAATCCCGTAGGGAACCCTTTTCAATCTAGACGGAACGAAAGTCAACTTTATCTACATGTTGAGAGCCATTGTCCATTTTTGCACTTCACATACCAAGAACATTAACCTTGACCTAGGGGGATTTTTCATTTAGCCAACAAGGTTACTACGTTAGGGGTATTGTAATAAAACTTAACTGGGAGGGTTAATTGTTTTACGCTACATCTAAATGAATTAATACTTAGATGATCACAAAAGCACCTCTTGACATAATAGACTGAACAGTTTTCAAATCAGTAAGGCAACTCTTTTTCAATCTAGACGGAACGAAAGTCAACTTAATTACATTGTTGCGAAGCGCATTGTCCATTTTTGCAACTTCACATAACCAAGACATTAACCTTGACTAGGGGGATTTTCATATAGCTAATCAAGGTTACTCTTTTAGGAGTATTGTAATAAAACTTAACGGGAGGGTTAATTGTTTTAACGTCATATCTAAATAAATTCAATACTTACGATGATCAACCAGAGCACCTTGAACATAGCAAATAAGACTGAAGCAGTTTTTCAATCATAGGGAACTCTTTCAATCTAGACGGAACGAAAGTCAATCTTTATCTACATTTTGCGAGTCCTTGTCCCCATTTTTGCACTTCACATCCAAGAACACTTAACCTTGCACTAGGGGATTTTTTCATTAGCTAACAAGGTTCTATTTAGGAGTATTGTAAATAAAGACTTAACTTGGGAAGGGTTATGTTTTACGTCATAATTCTAAATAATTAATACTTAGATGATCAATCCAATGAGCACCTTGACATCAAATAGACTGAAGCCAAGTTTTCACCATCCAGTAGGGGAACCTTTTTCAATCTAGCGGAACGAAAGTCAACTTTATCTACATTTTGCGAGCCATCTGTCCCATTTTTGCACTCACTATATCCAAGAACATTCCTGCCTAGGGATTTTTCATTTAGCTAACAAGGTTATTATTTAGGAGTATTGTAATAAAACTTAACTGGGAGGGTTAATTGGTTTAAACGTCATATTAAATAAATTAATACTTAGATGATCAACCAAGAGCACCTTGACATCAAATAGACCTGAAGCAGTTTTCAATCCAGTAGGGAACTCTTTTCAATCTAGACGGAAACGAAAGTCAAACATTATCTACCACTTTTGCGAGCCATTGCCATTTTTTGCACTTCACATCCAAGAACATTAACCTGACATAGGGGGATTTTTCATTTGCCTAACAGGTTACTATTTTTCAGGAGTATGTGTAATAAAACTTAACTGGGAGGGTTAATTGTTTTACGTCATATTAAATAATTAATACTTAGATGATCAACCAAGAGACCTTGAACATCAACATAGACTGCAGCAGTTTTCAATCCAGTAGGGAACTCTTTTATCTAGACGGAACGAAACAGTCACATTTATCTACATTTGCGAGCCATCTGTCCATTTTTGCACTTCAACATTACCAAGAACATTAACTGACCTAGGGGGATTTTTCATTTAGCCAACAAGTTACTACCGAGGGGTAAACCGCAACCCAAATTTTGTACACTGATTTCCTATAAATATTAGATTTCCTCTGAGTTCCTTCGAGTTCTTCAGAGTTCATTTGATTTCTTCGGAGTTTCACTGATTTCCTCCGAGTTCCTCCAACTTCCACGAAATACCTCTGATTTCCTTGGAGTTCCCTCGATTTTCTTTTGGAGTTCCTGTGAGTTCCTCTGATTTTTTAAAGTTTTTTAATTATTTCATTGTTATTCCGTTGATTTAACAATTTCCTGGTAAGTAAAACCCGAGGTAAAACCATAAAAAAATATAAAAGTATCAAGTGTCAAGTTAAAAAGTAATCATAAACGATTTACATAAAGCGCATTTCCATTTGCATTCATTTCCCATTTGTAAGATGCAACTTCTGTTAAAATCGTAAAATTCCGGCCACAAATATGAAAGATAGCGTTGCACATGAGCAATCCATTGTTGACTTGCTACTTCAATTTCAGTTTATGAGAAGAATTTCATTTCAATGCTTTTCTAAATAAGAAAGTTGGAACTGCGCATGCGCAAACCTAAATTTTGAAATTGGCGTTTGATTTTCCTTTATTCCAAGTGCCTATGTATCAAATTTCATTCAAATACTTTTATAAGTAAAAAAGTTTGCAATTCGGCTTATAAATGGTCGAGATGCCAAAAGGGCACTGTGAATTTTGAATCGATTCGATTCAACTTTTGGCATTGCGTATTATATGGCTAAATCTATGCCCATATTGAATTTCATGCAATTCAGTTCATAACTCACGAAGATGTAAAAGCGATCGAACATTTCTAAACAAAGTTATCGTTCACAGGGACAGATAGACGGACAGACAGACAAAGGAACAGACGGAGAGACCAACCGGCAGGCGACAAATAGCAATGCAAAATTATAAACGATCTCTAGGATCGTTAATAAACGGCAAAAGGGTAAAATTATGGAACATGTAAAAAACGGTTTTTTGTTTTTTTTTACAATAACTTTTTTTTGTAAGCGGTACAGAAAAAATTCCTTCCTTGGTACAAGACTCGACACCATAACGAACCAAATAGCGAAAAAAGTAGAACAATTGCTCTTAAGATAAAGAACTAGTAGCATCGCAAAGTTAGCGGACGGACGGATAAAGACACGACCTTAGACGAAACACTATTTTATATTTTAATAGACCTATTTGCAATGAGAAAAACTCATTATTAAATGAGAAAAATACCATAAACAAATAAAAAAATTAGTTAAGACCAAATTAAATAATAAAATGCAGCACGAGTTCCTTTGATTTCTTTAGAGTTCCCTTGATTTCCTCGGAGTTCCTGTGATTTCCTTGGAATTCCTCCTGAATACACATGGAATTCCTTGGAATTCTTAGCTTTCCTAGGAGTTCCCCCGGAATTCCTATGATTTCCCATAGATTTCCTCAAACGTGTACACTGATTTCCCATCGCGGTTTACCCCTCGGTTACTACTTTAGGGGTATTGTAATTAAAACTTAACTAGAAGGGTTAATTGCGAATCAATCAAATTATTGATAGCATAGCAGTTTTTAAGTATTAAGTATTAAGCTGTTTTTAATTCATTACTCCATTCTCCGATATCGGACAAATATGGATCGATATCAGACTTCAAGTTTTTTAAGCGCGCTCCTTATACATAGAGCCAGATCAATCGGACAAGTTTTCTGTAACTCATTAAAATTAATTACTACTAATTATACTCACTTGATTTGCTGGACGGAATTTTCGAAGAACGGAGTTCTAATTGACCTCTCTTTGTATCTTGGAATTTAAGTGCAGTCGGCGAGGTCAAGATAGCCAGCTGCCATGTGTAAACGTACGGCCTTGGAGTCGTAAACGGATTTTCTATTCTGGCTTTTCCGTATACTGTAAGCAAACTAAAACTCGGTAATTAACGGATCTAAAACTTAATATGATCGATTACCGCTCTTCTTCCCTTGCAAGAGAGCTTTCGGCGGCGGTAAAAACAATTTACAACAGGAAAGGTTGCAAAACTACGTTACTTACGTGCTTTATCGGCGGAAAACAAACAATTAAACAAAAAACACAGAAAACTCACTCCTCGTGTCCTGGAGAAAATAAGTAAATTCATAAACTCCTTAGTAACGAAGCGCCAAACAAAACGCATCTAGACACCGGGTGTTCAGCAAAACTGTCGACTCCGCAAATATACGGTGTGGTTATAACTTCCGGTATGAAACTTCCGGGCGGAAAACGGGTGCTTCCTTACACTTAAGGATTCCATTTGTTCATCGATCGTCTCGCAGGAACTTTCCAACGGTGTCTTCAACCTGGGGGTCGCCAATATGCATCATGCTGTGTCTGCTGAAAGTGCTAACCTTTGCGGTTTTCAGTAGAACGGTCATTTCTGAGTGTGCTCCCTAATCTTACCAGTCGACTCCCTGTCGTGCAGTTCTCCTTTCTGTGATCCGGTTGTTTACATTTGGAACACGCATTATACAATTTCGGACTCGGACATTCCTTGGCATAATGCCCCTCGGATGCATAATTGAAACATTGCACGCTTTGCTTCGGTTTGCCATCTACGCTTTTTAACTTGACCTGTGGCATCGTGTCTCACTTTTTCTCCATCTCACCACGATTCTTTAAAGTGTCTCGCTCGTTCTTTGTAAGGATACGATATCATGCACCCTTCCTTGACCATTAAACCCGGAATTAATGCTTTCTCTTTACGCTCGCTAAAGGTTTTAGCACGTTGCACAATGTCAGTTTTTCATGGAAATACACTTCAACATTTTCAGGTCGTGTTTATACGCGTCCTCCATGCGTTTCCACGTCACACTTTCACGTAAGGCAAAAGAATTCGAATCTTTGGCCAGGAACCAATCTTTAGTCGCCGCCATTAAGAAGATTCTTGTAGTTTCAGATTTAATTTCGTCTGACCAGTTGTACAGTGTTGCGCTGGGATTCACCTTTTCTAGCCATCCCATCGCTTCTCTGCCACTGGGACACGAGTTTTGGCCATTGTTGGTCTCGATGCACAAGGCGCACGCTTGTTGCACGCCTGTGCGGTATTCTGGTCGTCATTACTTCATCTTCGCTTCTATTCGCTATTTTCCTTGATGTTGCCGTTTTATTATTTTTTATTATACCTGAATCACAATCTCCGTTTTAAACACTCAAATGCGTGCGAAAAAGGGCCTTTAAAACACACGTGCTTTAAAGTTGCTAAGTAACGATACTTCAAGTATGACTTTTGAAACTGTCATCTGGATGAAATAAAAAATCCTCTTAGGTCGCTTTCTGTAAATGCATAACATTTCTTTGGCTTTTGTACCTATCCTTTGGTTGAAGCTTTCACAAACGCGCGTAATTTAGGGTATGCTTCCAAATCTTTTCCACTTTTTAATCGCAGCATTGCTTTAAAGTTTTGAATGAATGCACCAAAATATAGAAGATTTAAATACCTTTGACATTTCCTTCATATATGCCAGCATTATGGATGCATTTAAGACTTTATTCGTAACTTCCTATTCATCCATGGAAACAACTTTTCATATTCTTTATAATAGGCTTTACTGGAGTTGGATTTTACACCTACCAACGTTTGTTTAGATTTTACAACAATCGATTTAATGGACGGTGTATTATCTTTTTCAACGGAAATCGTTTAATTCACAAAGACGATGATTTTTATAAGCAAACGTCAAGTGACATTTCCATGGCAATCGTGAAATTACGAACACCCAGCCCACTTAATTAGACATGTATTCGAGTATAACGTCAATATGACTTCATTGTATTTCCTATTTTTAAATTATACTGCAGGTATAATAAAAAATACTATAAGATACACGTGTATAATTGGTCTTTAGAGCACTTGCAACGTTAAAGGCACTCCGCTTTGCGTCGTGCCCTTAAACTCGTTGCGCGTGCTTTAAAGACTTGATTATACACTTGTATCTTAATATACTATTATATATTTATATCTCACTTCTAAATATTGTTAGCTGCCCTTTCTAGAACTAGGATCAGGAATTAATCACTGACTCGTTTATTTAATTAAACATTCAGATTTAACCGAAGCACGACCACACGTCGCCATTTCACAACAAAACTTAAAATTTTAACCAAAATAAACCATAGATCCTATCAAAAATGTTCCATCTGGAATTTGTTGTAGCCGTCTTTGCTATAATGTATTCATTTTAAGAAGGTAGCGGTAGAACGCATAGAGAAGCTTTGATCTTCACTATGATTGGTTAAAACACGTCAGTATTACGCTGAAACATAACACGACTAGCGAATTTTGTAAGCTGGTAGTTTATGTTGCCAATGCCAACTAAACTGCCGAAGTGTCATTAGCTGTTAATTTATTTCTGTTCGCAGTGCTAGATATTTCTATTTTATAATAATTTGGTGCCGCTTTATATTTTTCCTGTGTGTGTTTATCTTCAAACACAGCGCCATCTTACCACCTTCTTATAATGAATGCAGTATAAGCACAAAGGCATACTACTTCAATATGTCTAGTGCGGTTACTATAATAATTGTACGTTTGATGTTTCAACTGGGGTGGTAATTAAACACAAATAATTGCTATAGTTTCAAACATAAATAGTAATAATACTATCTAATTATCATAACATGTCTTTCAATTTCCGGCGCTTGAAATGAAAATTTACGTAAATCAAGAAAAGCCGAAATTGTTTTCTGCTCTAATAAACATTGTAAATTGACTACGCAAGAGCTTTAGGCGAGATCGGCTACATTAATCTTTTTTGAATAAATTATTAGATCTTAATTAGGGATCGTCAAACGGCTTCTGTTTAATGGATATTAAACAGCTATACGAGCACTGTTTTAAGACTTCAGGATAACATAATTGAAATAACAGCTTTAGTTCTAATTCGGAATTAGAACAATCGTCTAATCTCCCCATTACTTGCGCATTAAGTCTTCCTAAATTGGAAAATATTACTTTCAGCAGTGAGATTATTTCATTCCTTATGGATATAATCAGTAAATATTGAATTAAGTTAATTCTAAGCGAATTTGTACGGAGCGTCCATAAAGTTTCTTGTTTGCCAACTTAATTAAAACTCGCCAAATTTAAATCTTTAAACGCAAAATCTCCGAAAACAACATAAACTTTGTGAAACTACATGATTGATAGAAAAATACCATATCTTGTGACGAATTTTATTAGCGGCTTTAAGTTTCACATGAAAGTAAATTCAAGTCTAAGTAAGATAAATTGAACGGCTCCGCCTAACACTCAAAATTGCTAACCAAATGATTTTTTTCTTCAGAAATCGTAATGAATTACGTGAAATGCATTAATAAGGCGGCTCGGATTTGATAACTTGCGAAAAGTTCGGATTTTACACCTAAAACGATCCTGCAAATGTTTAAAGGAAGGTTTCCAATTCCGCAGTGGATTAGGACGATTAGGTACTTTCGCACGGCTCATTTATAGAAATTTGATACAAATGGATCGTAACTTCGATGAGAGCAATTGGCTTGCGATATGAATTAGGTTGTAGATGGATAATAAGATTTCCTGAACGGAAGAGAGAATGGCCGTAGAAAAAAGGTTTAATTTAAAAGTTGAGTGTGTAAGTAGTTTACGATGCTTGGCCGAAATTTTTATAAAGCTCTATAATATAAACTTTTTTATGCCCTCTTAAAATTTTCTGCTAGTTATGCATAAATACGCGACCCAGCGAAGAAAATTAACTTTCTTTTTTGGTTTTAGCGTATAAATTTTGCACTCGGGATTTAACCGTCTGCAACTGGTGCACATTTTCCGTTGTAAGGAAACAGAGCGGCCAATTAACACAGGAAAATTGGCCGTTCATCACTGTTACAAAATAATGTGTCTCGAGTTATTGTGTCGTTTTTCAAACTACGCTCTCTATCAGGGCGTAATTCCATTTAATTAAAGGAATGGCCCAGTGTAACGGTTTCAAGGAATTTATCCTCCAACCAATATACCGGAACAGTGGCTTACCACGACACTTTTATCTACTTAGATAGGTATCTAACGGAAATTTACATTTTATTCTTTCAGCAGGCAACGAGAAAAATCCCTAAGGTAATTTATTTCGACAAAAATAGTGTACGATATCTGCCTTTTTTTTTCTATTTGTGGTTATTTCATTAACGAAAAGGTTAACTAAATCATCAGCTCAAGCAACCATCCTGATCTAGCGTTACAATTGCCTTATTAGTAACTTTCAACGTTCTTTTTTTATATATAGTTTGGCAGATTTGATTACGTTTTGCCCATTTCTCTGGTTCACATGTTACGCCACTCTCAGTCATTTCGATTCTCAGGAGATAAATTGCAACAATTAGCGTTGATCACATACCATTTATCACATTCCAGACAATTTTGTTTCGTTTGTAGAGTCAGTACAGACCTTTTTCAGCTTTTTCTACTTCAGCAGGTATCTATGCTGCATAGGCTTGTCAGTCCCGTTTTCTTTGACAGCGTGCTGTGTATACTTCTATTGCTTTTAATTACGTAGCACATTTGCTGAGGAGTAGTCCAAACAAATTGGTGGGGGATTTAAAAGACAAATGATTTACATGTTATTAACGAACTACTTATACATTAACTTGGTACCTAGTCCAGACAACGAATGAATATGCCCGGTATGGTTGGAAGCGGAAGGTTTGACTTCAGAACCTTGTTTGGACCCATTAGGAGGTAACCATACTCAAAGTCCCCAGGATTCCGACTGGAGCCTTCCCGGGGGGAGGGGGCGCAAAGGTCAACATTTTCTGTTTTTCGCTGATATCTTGAAAACGGTGCGTCTAGGAAAAAATTGTTTAAGAGCAAAATCAAAGCTCATGAAATTGTCTACAATTTTGATTGTATACACTTTATCGAAATTCCCAACCGTTTCCGCGATATAAGCTCCAGAAGGCCGGAAATTTTTGAAAAATTGTTTTTACCCACGCGTTTCGTCAAACATTCCTCATATCCTGTGAACCGATTATCTGAGAAAAAAGCCGCCGACGAAAAAGTTGTAAAACATTAATAGTACATTGAAATACAAGTGCAGAAACGGTATTATTGAAAAACGAGTATAAATGTTAAATTATACGAGTTTTCAATGACCGTTTTGGCATGCGTGTTTCATACTATTTTTTCTACGAAAGTGAAAAATTCTTCTCTAGAAATTAGAAATTTCAACTAGCCAAATAACGACAAAAAATCGTATAGTCTGATCGTAGTTGGATGTTTCAATTGCAAATGATCCAGTAAGCCGGTTGCCATGACAAAACATAATTGTTTGAAAAATCGTAAATTTAAGTCAAACAATTTGTGGCGTAGTGAAGAAGTGTTAAGATAGATTTTGACGAAACTGAAGATGAAGAAGGTATGTGCACCCCGCCGGACGTTGCGGAAATGGCTAATGCGGTTTCGCATGAATTGCTAACCCAAAAGTCTAAGCAGCGTTTCGGAAAGGAGAGTTTTCATAAGAGAACAAATCGCTAAGTTTTTGAGAGAAGCGCCTGATGAAACATTTGTAATGATGAAGGTTTGTGAATTTCTTATTGTATTTTTAAATCATAAATAAGCATAATTTAATTACAGGTTGCTCTCGTCCTTGGAGTGGCTGGAGCTTGCCGTCGGAGCGAACGTTGTAAAATGACTGTAACGGATTTCACAGAACAAGATGCAATTTTATTGATACCTAACGATTCCTGACTCCAAGAATCATGCCCCAAGAACGTTTTCTGTAGCAGAAGGCAAAGAAAATTCTACCATTGTCTGTCTTATATAACGAAACTGTGAATAAAGCAATACAATTACAAAGAGTTACTTCGCATATGTTTATTAGCGTGTAGAAAATGCGTGCAGAAAATATTTTTGCCGCACTAGTGTTTCAAAGACCTGTTTTCACAATCAATTTACCTACAAAAACAATCGTGTTTCTACACTTTCGTAGAAAAATTTCCTTTCCGAAAATATGGCTTCTTTCCAAATTGTCGTAACCAGTCAAAAATTACAGCAGTTTTAAGATTTCCTGAAATTTTTCATCATCTTCTATATGCAAAAATTTCAATGATTTGTCACCTACACTCTTGCTATTTTCCATTTTAACTTCTATTTATGATATAAGGACAATAAATGGGCACCCAAGTGGGTAATATATCCAGGAAAAATTATTAATATTATTACGTGATAAAATTTAAATAATAGAATGGATTATTCGCTGTCATTAGCAGTGGACGTGCAAGGTTAGTACATTGTGGACGTGGACCTTTTGAGTCTCTTCGGGCGGGATGGGGCGGGCTGTTCTTCCTCGAGTGGAGCGTCTTCCGGTGAAATATCCAGAATTTCGACATCGTATATGTCCTCTTCGCCCTCTTCCTCTTCCTGGAGAGGTCTCCCATTCAAACAATTTCCGTGGCAATTGTGGCAGATGGTTGAGCATCGCATGGAGGTCTTTTTGTACCCACATCTCGCAGAACTGCAGTCTGTCGTGCATCTGCAGAAAATACAGTTGAGTATTTCTTCCGGTGCAGCTGGATCGGTTGTGAGGACTGGTATCAGGTGGTTGTTGTGATCCCTTTCCCAGCCCCATTGGTGCATATTAAATACAACTACTATCGGTCGCGTTATGAACTGCTTTTGATTTACGATTTATGGCCTTAAATGACTTACATTGCTAAGCGTACAGACTTTACCTCGCCTTGACCTCACCTCAAGTAATAATCTTCGATTTTTTGTCTAAATTACCCACTTGGATGCCTATTTATTATCCTTATATCATAAATGGAAGTTAAAATGGAAAATAGCAGGTGCGTAGGTGAGAAATCATTGAAATTGTTGCATATAGAAGATGACGAAAAATTTCAGGAAATTTTAAAACTGCTGTAACTTTTGACCGGTTAAACGATAATTTGGGAAAGAGCGATATTTTCGGAAAGGAAATTTAATGCTCTACAACTTTTTCGAAGGCGGATTTTTTCTCAGATCATCGGTTCACAGGATATACAGGAATGTTTGATGAAAAACGTGAGGTAAAAACCGATTTTTCAAAAATTTCCGACCTTCCGGAGCGTATATCGCGGAAACGGTTGGGAATTTCGAAAAAGTGTATCAAAATTGTAGACAATTTTATAGGCTTTGATTTTGCTCTTAAACAATTTTTTCCTAGACGCACCGTTTTCATGATATCAGCGAAAAACAGAAAATGTTGACCTTTGCGCCCCTCCCCCCGGGAAGGCTCCAGTAGGAATCCTGGGGACTTTGAGTATGGTTACCTCTTAAGGGGTCCAAACAAGGTCCTGAAGTCAAACCTTCCGCTTCCAGCCATACCGGGCACACCCCCCTTTTAGCACTCGTTGCCTGGACTATGGGTACATTGTTCTGATACTAACACTAAAAATGAGAAACCTTATAAACGGCGTGAGCGATCTGGCTTATAAATATAAAAACCTTCAATGGATATCTCTCCCCAGAATTACCCGCGCCCTGCGCATGGTCTCCCGTGCAATCGTCAACCTTCTCACCATCCTCGTCCGCATCATTACCACCAGTAAATCCACCTTACAGCATTTCCTCCAACACGGTATCTGCATGGTGGGCATCACGCACTATCTTTGCGAACCATCCCACATCACGGATCTTACACCAAAATGCTGCTCCATGTGCACCAAAATTGGCCACCTCTTCTCAGAATGCCCTACTCAAATCCAAGTATGTCCATCTTGTGGCGACAACCACAAACCCAAAATGTGTAAATCCCGAAACTCCAAGTGTAAAACGTTCCGGCCCTGCTCCCCAAGCTTTCTTTCGATTGCCCCTTTTCACCCCCCCCTCACTCTGTTGTGTCAGACCCGCCGACACCCAGTCCGTTTCCTTTGAATCGTCTGCACTCCCCGAACTTCCTATTACCTTCGCCAAACCGATTTCCTACGTACCATCTCCATCTCTTTCCCGAACGCCGTTAGGAGGTCATATCCAGGCAATCGACCAAGCTTTCCAAGCCTTCCTCAATCGCAGAACCTTTGCGTATAACGCTCCCAATTTTCCACGGCTACAGGAATCGGGGTTGGAAAATTGAGAGTGCACAAGTGCTGTTTCGGGTAGCTCAATTCGCAGCAGGGTTCGGTAGTAAAACCAGTTGAAAGCGGAGATCGCTTAATACATATTATATTGTATAATATAATAATAAATTAAATCACAATGTAAATAAAGGTATGCCTCTGTGGACTGCCTCTGCACGTGACTGGATCTGACCGAAGTTGAACGGTTAGTGCGACACTTCCAGTGGATGTTGGACACTGGGTGTTTCAGCTTCGGTTTGTTATATTCCTTTAACAATCGGAAGGATAATTAACACATAAATAAATTAAGAGTAATGAAGTGAATGTTTAAACAATAGGTGGGTGACCTTATTGATTATTATTTAATATAATATGGGGGATTCTACCTATATAGAATTCCCATACAAAAAAAAAATGAAACGGGTTCTAAACAAAATTGACTGGACGTAATAAAATGAAATGGGGTTCTTTAATTAACTCAACAAAAAGTATCTGGATGGGATTAGTACTAAAGCAGGATGGTTCTCAGGACTTAGGTACAAAGTACCGCCCTAAGATACCAAGACTTGGGGAAAGGTTTAGAATAACAGGTGTAAAAGTTGACCAGGTACACAGTACCAGCCGTGTGCTTCTGGAAGTAGTTATCGGGAGTCAGACCGTAGGTGCAAAGCACCGGCCTAAGCTTCTGGATCAGGTAAGATATAACAGGGTTCGAAATTTAGGCCTTTGGTACAAAGCACCGGCCTAAGTTTCGGGAAGAGCAGGAGATCTGGAGGGTGGTTCTGGTAAAAGGTTTTGAGCTATAGGAAGGTGATTTCAATCAGTCCCTCTCACAGACGGGACACTCGCTTTTATATTCAACGGCTGGTTACGTTTGAGGGAATATTTGGAAATGGTAATCGGGAAGGGACTAACGGGAAGTGGTATTTGATATGATCGGAAAGGTAGGTGGCGGCATCTCACGGAACTTCATGAAAATAGTTTTCCTCATTTCTTCCTAAAATGATTATAAAAAGTATCATAGTTGGATTCCTTACATGCGTCATTCTCCGGAAACGTGGTAGCGTTCTCCACTCTCTACATAATCACATCCTAATTCCACAATCGTGGTTTTCGTCGTCGATACCTGTGGCATACGCCGCAAACGTCCTCTCATAAGAAACCTTGGACCAAATACAGATCCTTTCAATAACTGAAACCAAACTATTTTCCAACGCCATCCTCTCTTTAGAGGCTACAAAGCTTAAAAAAACAGTTTCCCCGAAGGAGCACGTGGAACAGCCCTACTTGTTAGGGGCCGTTTTCTTTTCACTGCACTAATTCTTTCAACCCACGTCCAACACCTACATACAATGGTGCTGGAAAGTCGGGGATGCGACCCGTTTCAAACACGACCCACTCACCAATCTACAAATACACTTCCTTTATATTGAGAGTTACCCTGTATATATAACTCGCAACAAGTGGCGCCCAGCACGTGGTGCTCATATTTTTAAACACGTCGCCGATCACTAGATCAAAATCAAAGATACACCTTGAGGAAGACGCGGACACTCCAACTATTCGTATCTTCGAGGCTATTCTCACCACCGCAGGATCATTCACGAAATGCACCGTCCGATTCAACGGATCCAGAGAATGCGTGACTATGATCGACGAGAACGCCCTACGATGCTGGAGGACGCCGCCGCCCCATGGTGGCAGAGAGTCGATAAGTCCACCATCTTCTGGAAGAATGCCACTCTCTTGCGCGAGAAGACGTTTGGCTTAAAGAAACCGGCGCAGCAGCTCTTCCGAGACCGAGAAGCTGACAATGTTCACCGCCCGGCAACGTGACATACTCGCAAGGATCGGCGAGGACATCAGCGAGACACTACAACTCCGCATGGTTTATTGACTCCTCCATCGTCGCATCCGTAAACAAGGTTACGAACTCCCTCCACATTCTTTACGGGACTACTCAAAGAACTTCGTAAGGTTGATGAGGACGACACCTCCAGGTCGACGAGCAACCCACAACCCAAAACTGCACAAAAACCGCAAGACGTCTTAAAGAAACCACGATGTGTCTCCTCCAAATACCTAGGCCACGCACGAGATGAGTGCCAACAACGTAAGCACACAGAAGAAGCTTGCGATACAACACCGGAATACCAAGCCACCGGTCACCTGCTTTGGATGCGGCGCTCCTGAAGTAATCCGCAGCTAATGTCCAAACTGCCAACACCGGCTAGGGGCCGTGACCTATCTCGACACAGGTGCACGGCAAAGCATTGCCGGCAACGCGCTATACAATAAGCTCCGACATAAATGTAATCTTGGCTGCCGAAAAATTGCGCCTGCAATACGTGCTTACCACCGTGGTACCAATCACGTTGAAGGATAGAACCGTCCGCAAGAAATTCGTCATAATTCCAGAAGCGGAACCGAACGCTACTCGGTATAGATTTCATCCATACGCTGGACTCGCATCCTTAACATACCTGAACTGAAGGTTATTGGCAATTCGACCCACCGACCATGGCAACACTGGAGCTACGGAATGTCCGATACGAAACCTTACTACCCGGGACACAAACATACCAGAACCTGAATCTCTTGGGACGAAGCCCCAGCACCAGCACAGTGAAAGAAGAGGATTTCGCGAATCACCTCGAATTCTTGTCGGAAGCCCTAAACCGCTCGCTCCAATGGCCACCATCTTTGCGGATTCTTTACCACAACAGTCCCTGAGCCCACTTCGACGGGTTCCTCCACCGTCAGTTTTTGCCCACCCACCTCGGAAAAGAATTCGACGCCTCGCCTTCCCTGTACATTATCGACAGTGATGCTTAAGACCCGACGCCCCCCC
>NW_022170738.1:19561983-19610236 GCF_008802855.1 Photinus pyralis | reverse complement strand
TCCACAAAAGCGGCAGGTGTCGTCACTTGTCTGTACAAACGGTCAAACGTAAAGGAATGCAACTAACATAAAATATTGATTTAAAAATGGATTTTCGAATTAATAAAAAAATATCGTCACAAAATGTTACTCTTTATTACTTTTTTCAGTCTAGTTGAAGAGATTCGCTTGTGAGCAGCCATCCAAAATACTGCAAATATTTGCTTGCAGTAGACGTATACGACACGTATCGCTTCAGCGAGGATGTATGAGAGATAGGTATGAATACCGAACTTGATTATAGTTTCATCAAATTGTGCGTTTTGAATGATGCTTAACGAGTCTGCACCCGTCGCGCCGGCGTTTCGTACCTTCCAAGAAACATTTTTCTACTGGCGTTAATGTACCCGGTCGCCGTCCAGATTGAGAGTAACTGCAGTTGTGGTTACCTCGATTTATATGTTGGTGTGTAGGAAGGTTGGCAGTTGATCTTGGCTGACTTTCACCGATTCAACACCTTTAGTACAGTCCCTCAAAGGTACTCAATGATGAAGGGCCCCGACTTAAAAATTGCCCCGGTAAAAATTTACAACAAATTTAATTCGGACATACGGAACGCAAATAACACATTTTGTGAATTTGAATAGCAAAATAAAGTTTATATAGAATAGTTTATTTAAAAGTGTAAAATGAATCGAAATGCCGAAAGAGCTCCTACAAATTTAGACAGAATGCATTTAAAGCAAAAGCCATTCCGTGTTCCCTTAGAACTCACCGGACAAAAGAACCGAGCCGAACAAACTTCTGAATCATTGTTCACAGGGGGTAAATGTAGGTGAAAATTTTAAAGCAATATCTACAATATAGAAAAATTAACAATCCGAGGAAGTAATTTGAAAAATTTAAATTTGACTTTAATCTAATACAAAATTTGATATGCTCAAAAGTAGCCAGGTCAAATAGATTTAAAAGCAACTCCACTCCTTTCCCAGTTGTGAAAAAACAATATTCCGAAGTACATGAAATACTTTGATAATTATCGGGATCTTCTTCAATCCAGAAGGTATCTCAAGGTCTCGGCTACGGTAACCTTAAACTGAAGTTGTATTTCGAGATTAATGTCGCCCAATAATTGAAAGAACATTAACAACTGGCCAATCTTAAATAAATCAAAATAAGAATAACATTTAAAGTGAGAATAAAATCACAAACAAATTCAAGGGTTACCTACCGCTAGTTTCAAGTTGGTGAAGGCAATACAATTCACAATAAAACCAAGAATTACAATTAAAATTAAGTACATTACCTTTTGTAATGGCACAATAATTACACAAAACTTGATAATTAAAGTTCGAACAAAATCAACTGGACTGAACGCAGAAAACAAAGTGGCATTAAACTTTACAATGGGCCTGTAAGAACTTCAAAATGCAAAATCAGCAAATCTAAACAGTAGCATAGAACAACTTAAGACCATCTACAGGGGCGCCTTTAAAAAGAATTATGCTGGCCACCCTGTAATTGGGCGAAAACCTGTTGAGGGCCCAGAACAAGAGAGACACAATTAATAAAAAATAATATAAATAAATAAAATCAAATAAAATAAATAAAATAAATAAAATAAATAAAATAAATAAAATAAATAAAATAAATAAAATAAATAAAATAAATAAAATAAATAAAATAAATAAAATGAATGAAATAAATAAAATAAATAAATTAAACAAAATAAAAATAAATCACACTATTCCTACATGTAAAGACTAACACTGTTTAAAAATTGTTGATATAAGAATTGTGACGTTGTAAAATGAAAGCATTGTATTTAAAGGTTAATGCATCTCCAGCGGTGTCTTTATATACCTACGCCAACAGTAGGTGAAATTTTGAAATCAGACATCTCAGAGTGGACGAAAATGACAAAGTGGGACCTCTAAGAGAAAACCAAAAAGACCGCTAAACAGCGAAGAAATAAATTGGTTAAAATTAATCAATTCCTGATCAAGGCTTCACAAGCAATTCCTGTAGCTAGCTCTAAGCATTAAGTTTTTGTAAAAGGTCAGAGTCGAGAAACGTCAGAAGATCGAAATGAGGGTGTTATCTTTGTTAAGGCTCCTCTGGAGTCAATCCGCCATATTAAAAAAAATAGCTAAGCGTTCTTATGAAAAGCAGCTTTTGTAGTTGAAGTCTAACAAATTCTCGATAGTGGATATTCTTTGCAATGATGAACAGAAAAATCGTTTTTTGTAAATAACAGCCGTTGTAATGATAGTAGATAAACCGCGTACAGTACCAATTTCGAAAAAGTGAAATTGAGCAGCCTTTGCCACTTCCCCACAATTCCAAAGAATTATATTACAAAAACAACACCTGACAGAACCATGGGTACAAACGGAAAATTTATCTTTAGAACTCTTCTACACACAACTGATCATTGAGAAACAAAATAAATTTGCTCCACATAATTGATCTCATTATGGTCCCTATAGATAAGAACATCAACACTACCAAAGTCATTCCTATGCATCAAGTCACAGACCATAGCCTAACATATTGTGCATATCCAATTGATTCTGAAATAACAACCAAACCTTTTCTTTATACTTACCGTGATTTTAGCCAATTTGATGCTACGTCATTTAACCACGCGCTGCTACAGATAAACTGGAATCTCATGTATCAGTATAATAATGTAGATGACATGGTGACATTTTTGAACACAGAGATATTAAGTGTTTTTGATCAACAAACACCGGTTAAAACGGTACGAATATCTAAATCAAAGGCTCCGTGGTTAACTGACAACATCAAATTGATGATTGAAATAAGGAATGCTGCTTATAGGAAATTTCGGAAAACTAGAAAAGAGTGCCATTGGGAATTTTACAAAACAATGCGAAATTTCACAAGTGGGGCGGTAAAAAGAGAAAAAAAAGCTTATTTGGAATTTAAACTGAGACAGAATAGAAAAGTGTGGGATCATTTATCTTCTCTGAATATTTATAGTAAATCCAAACAAGTTGAAATTCCAGTGCACTTGTCCAATGTTGACCTTATTAACGCCGCATTTGCTAGAAACAATATTACAACAGCTTCTACTGACTCTTTTAAGCAATTGGAACAGTTTTACAATACAATTCCCAGAACAATACCCACCAATCTGTTTCAATTTAAGGAAGTGGATGAAGTTGCAATACAACAACTGCTACTAAAAATTACAACTAAAGCAGTTGGATCTGATTGCATTAGTTCTAAAATGCTTATCTTATGTTGTCCCTTGCTTATACCTCTTATAACATTCCTTATTAATTTTTGTTTGAAGTCCAATACCTTTCCTGACCAATGGAAGATAGCGAACATCACTCCGCTACCTAAAATTAAACAACCGGAAACATTTAATGATTTGCGTCCTATAAGTGTTTTGCCGGTGTTGTCGAAGGTCTTGGAAAAGGTTATGGTCGAGCAAATGAATGTCTTTATATCAGAGCAGAGTATCTTACCAGTGACACAGTCTGGGTTTAGACGTGGGTACAGCTGTACCACATCACTTCTAAATATTACAAACAGCTTGTTGACCTTTACTGATCAAGGAAAGTTATCAGCTCTGATTTTACTGGACTATTCCAAGGCCTTCGATGCAATTAATCACAGAACGCTTATTGACATCCTACATCATATTGGATTTGGTGACGACGCTTGCGTCCTCTTGAAGAGTTATATCACGAACAGGAGGCAGCAAGTTGTTCTTAAGCAACGAACGTCACAGCGTGAAGTACTTGCAGCAGGTGTGCCTCAAGGATCCGTATTGGGCCCGATATTATTCTCGATATATACGTGTAAATTCCATTACTCACTTAAACACGTGGCGTTTTACCAATACGCAGATGACACCCAATTGTTATATCCCTACCTTGCGTCTGATATAGAACATGCAATTAATAATATAAACGCTGATATAGCAAGGCTTTCCGAATTATCCGATTTGCACGGATTAGCAATCAATCCTGCCAAATGTTCTGCTATGTTATTTGGACCAGCCAAAGAAAAAGACGCAAGAAAGGGATGGTTGACAATAAAAGTAAAAGATATGGTGTTACCCATCAACGACTGCGTGAAAAAATTTAGGATTACATATTGACAGTGATATGCGGTTTAGTAAACATGTTTCGGAGTCATGTAAGAAAGCCTATGCTAATCTAAAAATGATTTTTTCCCATCGCCACTGTATAAGTAGACATTTAAAAGTATTGCTATGTGAGGCACTTGTGCTGTCAAACTTTAATTACTGTGATGTGATTTATGGCCCCTGCTTAACTATTAGAGAGGAATATAGAATCCAAAAAATGCAAAACTCTTGTCTTCGTTTGATCTTTGGAATCAAAAAGCATGAACGCATTACTTACAAACTACAAGAGCTCGGTTGGTTAAATATGGCTAATAGGAGATTACTACATTCAGCTTGCATATTTCACAAAATTGTTATAAATCAAATGCCACCGTATTTATACGATCTTCTAAAATTTAGTTCAAATCCGCGGTTCTATAAATTATTGACACCACCATTTCACAAAACACGCAGGTATGAAAGAAGTTATGCTTATAATATTGCCAAAGTATACAACGACCTCTCAAATGAATTTAAAAAAAATATGAATAGCGCTAATTAAAATTTAAAAACCATTTTCAAGGTATTTTGTTGCTTAGGCAGTATAATCAGCAGTAATATCATTGTCTTTCTTTCGTCCATTTTTTTTTCTCAATTTCCTTCCTTTTCCTTGTATTTTAGTTTTCTTCTTATCGTCATCAATAGCTTCTGCCTTTGTTAATTTAATTTTTTATTCCACCTCCATGTAATGTATTACTACTAGATATTAAGGGTTAAGTGGTAGAGCAGATGTATCACATGTTCATGCTGAACATCTGAACTTCGCCCTCTTAGGCTTCTGGCTACAATATAGTTTTTTTTTACCGTTTATATTGCTTTATGTTATTTTAGAAGTCTAATAAATGGCACTTATTATTATGGTCGGTGTTTCTTGTGAGAACTCAGGTCTAGCCTGGTTAACTAATCGCACGGATTAAAATCAATTAAGTAACGATTAGTGTCTGTGTCTGTGTCTGGTGAAGTTATGTAGGGTTCTAAAGAAAAATAAAAAATAAAAAATAAAATAAATATTCACACACTCACATTGGAAATCTAGGGGTAGTATGTAATTCATACTTACCAACATAGCTATTAATGGCCACAATAGTCAACGCTATCAGGAAAGAAGAAAACAAAACAAAAATATCATTATAATAATTCCTGTAATTTTATTAAATAGAGTTTATTGTGTAAGTGTTTCTTTGGCTTTGCGTTTGGGTTGAATACGAGTGGGTTGTGATAACGTGGTGTGTTTATGTGAAGAAGGAGTTTTGTGTTTTTTAACTGTGCTAGGACGTGTAACTTTATTGGGTGGACCTGTCTTTGTAGTGCAAGTTGCGTTACTTGTATTTATGGTGTTTCTTTGTTCTAGAGGTTGTATTTGTGTTGTTGCTTGGATTATTGGTGGAGACATTACGGTATTTTGTGAGCCTCTAGTGCTGTTAAGGTTGCTGCGTTTGGGTTGAGTACGAGTGGGTTGTGATAACGTGGTGTGTTTCTGAGAAGAAAGAGTATTGTGTTTTTTAGCTGTGCTAGGCCGTGTAACTTTATTGGGTGAGGGCGTCTTTGTAGTGCATGTTGCGTTACTTGTATTTATTGCGTTTGTTTGTTCAGGAAGTTGTGTTTGTGTGGTTGGTTGAGTTAAGGGTGGAGATATTACAGTATGTTGTGTGTCATGTTGTGAGTCTAAAGTGCTGTTTAGGCTTTTGCGTTTGGGTTGAATACTAATGGGTCGTGATAATGTGGTTTGCTTCAGAGGTGAATCTCTGATTGTAGTATATGTTGTATCATTTGTTGTACTTGTTTGTTCGGTAAGTTGTATTTGTGTGTTTGTTTGGGTTAGAGGTGGAGATATTACAGTATGTTGTGTACCGTGTTGTGAGCGAGTACTGTTGTTTACATGTATACGTTGTGGATCATTTCTGTATGTAGTATCTTGTGTTATGTTTAGAAATTTACGAACAATATGGCATGTGTTGATAATGACTGCTTTTTGTAAATGTTTGTATGTGTTTTTGTTTAAACCTAATAGTTGTAAATTGTGGTGTATTGTCTTTGGTATAACTCCGGTAGCATTATTATTATTATTATTATTATAAACAAAGAACTAATACTTCTGAAAATAAAGAACGGTGCTCAAGGCCTGCAAACAATGAATCACGCACATGCGATCGATTGAAACAAGTTAATTAAAAGGAATCTTAATCACCTTAAAGTGTTCCACAAAAACACGTTATCAAGGCATATAAAACAAAAAAGATATATTCCCAACAGCCAATCAATCAAACGTTGTCATGTTGCCGGCATTGTATGTAAACTAAATGGTAGTCTCTGAATTGCAATAAGTCCCTGGTTGGAATTGTAAAAGCCGTAGGCGCATGTGAATTTTTGGCCAAGGGAATTTGACAATATTTCGCTTTAATGTCTAAACTGGTAAGTAGCGCGAATCTTTTAATCCGTCCAAGATCTGCGATACGTATAGAAGCGGATAAGCAGCGCGACCAGTTACCTCGGTCTAAAAACTGCGAAACGTATGGAAGAGGATATACAGCTCAAACTACTCCACGGTCTAGTCCCCCCTCCCCTCCCAGACAACAGTAATATGCGGTTTATCGTCTCTATCTAGTAAACATTTAATTAGATTCGCCTCAGCGGACGGTGGGAATGACAGTGGATATAAACCCAACATCTCTCCTAATCGTTCCCGGTACACGAGAGCATTTCGGACAATAACGACGAATGACAGATGGTACCCCGCATGTAAAGCAATACTTTTCCAACAGCTATTCACAATATTTATAACAATGTCCATTTTGAGATTATTCTAGCAATTCAATGCTCCTGACACTAGCCTGGTAGATCATGCACCATAGTAAGAATAGTATCAACAACTCGAGCTGCGTGTAATAAGTTAACAAGTAGTCATGTACTATTCGCTGATTATCACTCGTGCAGAGGAATAAACGATTCTCCATGAACGGATGCGGATACTTTAGATCCCGCTGGTATCTAATTATCGAATCAAAAGTCTCAGTTGTTTTTAACTGCTCAACGATTATTCTCATTATTTATTACCGTCGGCAGCGTATTTTAGGTTTGCATTTCGTTGAACTTCAGTTCCAAATTAAAATCTCTCAGACGAAATCGGTAAAACGTTTAAATTTTAATGAGATTTAAATTTTTATTTACAATTCCGGGAAAAAAAACAAATGTAATTTGTTAAATTACTCAGAAGGCAATTTGTTTGAATAAATTTGTAATTATGAAACCAAATGCGTAAAATTCATTCTAAATAGCAGTTTCTGTAGTTTGAATTGAGGTGTACTGTTAAATTTATAGAAAAGAAAGTTGGAAAGTTTATGACGATCTCTTGCGATGCGTATGGAATTGGAAATTTAGGAGGATTTTAGTGTTCGTCAAAAATATAGACGAAATTATGAGTAATTCAGAACGAAATAAGCGAGGAGTTCTGGGGCTGTTTATAATAAATTCATTGCAAATGAGCAAAGTAATTGAGAGTGAAATTATTAGCAACGTTAGAGTCGTTGATGAAGAATCAAGTATTGAGGGGCAATTCAAGTGCAATTTAAAAAAAGTTTAAGTGGGACGAATTCGAAAGCATTTGAAGCAAATACATGATCAATTTAAGCACATCGTGGAGAACTACAAATCAATTTCAGGAGGAATTGGAAAGAAGAGAAATTCAAAGGGGTTAAAGGGGAATTCATAGTCTTCTAGAGAAACGTACAAATTAGTTCCTTCAAAATGCAATAAATAATAAATAGGAGGCACTAAACAGAAACATATTTAAAAGGAATTGCAACACAACGGCAGATCGATTTTGCGTAAGAATAAAAAAATTAGTCTTATGGTAGATTTTTCTCTGATTTAATAAGCGTATTTCGTTCGACTCGTGAGTATTGTAAATGCCTAGTTGTTAAAGCTGGTTGTTGTGTATTACTCCCTACCGAATACACCACAATATTCTCAAATCTACGGAGAAACAAAACTCCGTTATTTGTTTCCAACTCAATAACATTACTTGCCTAGACATTTCATTAATTTTTAATTCCAACAACTAGTGTATATTGCTTATATTTCGCGGAACTTGCTGTCGAGAAATTGTATTTACCGATACTTTCGTGTCGAATAAAAAATTTAAATGGCGTGTTCCACATTTTAAAGTTGTAATATTTATTCCCTAGAAATGTATTACTTCCTCTATGTTAGTCTCAAGGAAGCCGTTTCTATTTTACTTTGGCTCCCTTGTGGGCAAAGCATTTCGTATTAAGTCAAGGTTTATGTCAGTACAGACTGATAATTTACCCAAACCGAAAATATCAATAAACGAATTTGATTTTATGGTAATAAATATGCAAAGGGTCAATCGGGTGGTCTTTTAAATGAATGATGACCGTTTTAATTCCTAAAAATGTTAAGTAGAAAATGATACATTACTGGTGAGGAAAGATTGAAGTACGAGGCCACTTTGGGTAAATTATTCTCTACTGTAAGAATTTTTTGTAATACCACGGCTAGCGCAGTAATGAATAAACGACCGATGAATCTTACCTTGCGCAAAGTTGGTTCTTTATCTCTACTTATAATCTGAAAATTAAAACCCGACCTCTGGTTTGACCATTCTCATAAACTGAATTGCTTGAATATATTGTTGTAAATAATATCGTTCCAACTGCAGTCTTTAGATTTCTTGTGATTAAAAAGATGATGTACTTCGCCAGGAAAATAGTTGGTTACTTGTTTGAAAGTAAATCTCGAAAGAAGATTGACGAATTTAAATCCAGAACAAACCCGTGCTTCAGGTTCCTCACAATTTATTAGTTCCAATTTGGTTTATTTATTGGAATAGTTACCAATGTTCCGCAGTATGGAAATGTCCAAAATTACCCTTATGACTTCGGGTTTTGATAGCCAACAAAAGCACGAATTAATCGTCTTTGGCCTTTTTACCGGTTGTTGTTGTATTTATAATGCTATTAACACCTTGTATAAACAAATTAGGTACCTAATTTTAATTAATAAACTGGTTTTTGAATTTAACTTTCCATCCCAAGTGTAGCGCAACGAATTTTTTGGCACCTTGGACCTTAACGCTTTCGTGGTAACAATTTAGTTAAGCGCGAGCACAATAATCCAATAATACACCTAAACGAAAATGTTCGCTCACGTATTATTACAGTATTCCTTCGCAATATTCTCGGCTATTACACGCACAAATTTCCTTTTTTCCAGATTCAGATGGGAGTTATTCAATACAGGCACAGATTCTCGATGGGTGCATCCACCGCACGGGCTCAGAAATACTTAAAATTAATTCAATTAAATCCACGAAACCGCCAATATATTCGCTCAATCACCGGGCGAGTCTTCGAATTATTTCTGCACGAAGCTAAGACAAGACACAAAGTCACTCTTTACTTAGTTACATAACTGGGAAATTCCCTTCACTAGGGCCACGAGTTTTTCGTCGGGGGAATCGCATTCATCTAGGCTACGAGTTTGCACTACAAAACAAGGTCACTAATTTAAGTTACATTTTTGTCGAATGCGTTTGGAGAAATTTGCAAGGTTATAGGTATTCGCAAACGAGGCTAGGGAAAGAACTCATTTTACAGAAACAAGAACCGCTAAATTACAAGGTTAACTTGTATTTCAAATACCTACGTTTGAAAAAACCACGTTACTACCCACTTACTGTGTAAAAGAAATACTTTTGATTTCTTTGTTTATCTTCGAACACGCGCTTTAATATTAGCGTATATCAGTTTTGTTAATCCCTCATCATTCCCTAAAAGTTCTCGCGATTATAGTGATGTGAGATGCATCCTTTCGGGGGGGAATACTTTTGTGAACTTTATACGTAAGTATAGAACTTTTGATTTTTCTTCTTTGTAAAATTTTGAATGAATAATTTCATTTTTTAAAAGTACGTTGCCCTTCTGCTATCTCCTAAAGAATTCATCCAATTTTGATAACATTTAGATAAGATGAATTGGAATTGAAGTAAATAAGATTACAAAAGTGACCATATCTTCTATAGCATTTATCCTTACAAAAAATCTCTTCGCCAAGGCCACTTTTTCGCCGGGACGATCATACGCCTTCGGGATCAGTTAGTTAGTGTGAGCGAGAAAATTTTGCTTTTAAACTGGCCCTGAACTTTTTCTTATATGACCTTGATATTACTGGATGTGTTTTTCTCCAACATTCACAGAATTAGGATATGGTGCCAAGTCTATGAATGGCGAAAATAATATGTCCTTCGACGGGGGGCTCAGTCTCGAATTCGATAGCCACAAAAATCTACAGACCATTTGAACCAAAATAATGCGATCCATTCTTTCCGTTTCTATGTAACGTTTTAGTCACATAACTTTACTCGTAGCATTGTTTATTCGAAACACCCAATCAATAGTGATAAAGTTGTCTGGTTCCTAATTCAGATTCCGAACTGTACGTATGGTTAGTAGGGCAAGGAAATGTGCACATAAAGTAAGACACCAATCGCGTTCCTTTGTTCTCAAAAGAAATACGATTTCAATTTCTTTTTATGAGGTTTATTTTGGTATTTGAAACATCTTCCAACTTTTAGGCATTGTTTCCAAACGGACAAGAAAAAAAAAGCTTTTAGGGAAATACGCGAAGGGGTATATAAAATATTTTATTGTCACAGGACATTTGAGCAGAGGCGGATTGTTACGCAACTCCCCCGTCTAATTAGATCGCGTATAATTGCGGAAATTTTTTACTTCAAATGAGATACATGCAAGGTTAATTGCGGACACCGAAAAGATTGTTCGAGATTGTAACCTATTAAAATAAACATAAACAGAAGAAAATTTTATCAGAAATGTGAAAAGTTTAGCTTAAATGGGATTAAGTTTTCAAATAATTTCAGGAACAGCTTGTCTTTATTATTTATGTTTGCGTTATTCACTACTGTTCGACCGACGACGGAAGGTAGAACGAATCGTAGTAGGTCGTATTAATTACTCTCCTGGCAACGATCTACAATTTATGATTATTGTCCTCAATTGAACTGTATAGTATAGTGTATGTATACCTCCAACAAATTATACCATTTACGCAATTATGCAATTTCCGGTGTAAACCAGCGAATCTGGGTAATAATAGACCATCGTGTGCTTTACTCAATTAGTTTCAGGCTAAAGTATCGATATGTTGTTACAGCCTTGCTCCCCACGGCGCACCAACCTAACATTTGAAAACGACTTTTTTTTTCTATTTCGCTAACCTGAAACATTTCGATCTGAATGTTACTACGAGGGGAGTTCGAATGATATATTGTTCAAGAGGTAATTGCGTTTATTTATTTTTTAATTAATTCGGTAAGGCGATAAGGAGTTTTTTTATTGTTTCGTTAAAAGACAATGTCATTTGCAGATAAACAGGTGCTCTCCGTAGCTAAAGATGGGTTAGTAGAAGTGAGGCACCACACGCCATCTTGAGTCTCTGTCCTGGAACCTTCCAAGGTCATCCCAATGAACAATTTTTGTGTTATAAAGGTTCTCCAAATATTACCATTACCAAATTACAAAAATTTGGCTATGTAGGTTGTCGATTACGAACTCTCTACTACCACTAATACACCTCTTAAAGCGCTTAAATGGCGGGATCTATAAGGGTTACCGTTACCACAGATAGGTAATCTTATACAACTCTAACTTTTATAATAACAAAGAATATAAGCAAAACACCAAATAAAATAGTTTTTTGGTCCCCCTGTATCTCAGAAACCAACCCGTTGCGGGCCCACGTTCATATGAACTTTTTATTTTAAAATTAGTCAAAGATTCACCCTTTAAAGTTTGTACACGTACTTAATTAACACCCAGTATGTTGGCAAAAGAGTCTTCAGAAAATAGGTCATGGCCTTCAACTTGGGTATCGGGTTTTTCCAAGGTCATACCCTTGCACTTTGATCTTGGGGTTTCCCCAAAACATCATGGCCATGGACTTTTACCAAGAGTTCCTTCAAGATCGTAGACTTCGGGGTGGATAACTAAGGTACTTTGTTTATAGACCGAGATCGTGGCTTTGGTGCCGTAAGTAAGGCGTGACCTTGTTTTTAAATTGCGCTATTTTTGTAATCTATGAGATGAGTTCGGACAGAGCAAAATCAAAAGAAATTAAAATAAGATGAAAGAAAGTTGCTGTATTTCGAAACCCACGCTACTCTTAAAAATGACAAATTATACTATTTTCTGTTTCCCTCGTTCAGCAACGTACAAGGTTAAACTCGCAAACGCTTGAAAATGTCAAAACGCATTTGAAATATCCTCCTAAATCTTTTTTCATCAATATACAAAGATAAAAATGCTTGCAAATTCTAATACGTATTTTTTCCTAAATCTTAAGAACAAGACCACTTTTTATGTTTGCTTCTACGTACTCAAGTTGCGGTACCAAGGCCACGACCTTGAACACCAACAAACAAGGTCACTCTTTAACGACGCAAAACGGGGAAATCCAAAGGGCACGACTTTATTACGTAACATTGGGAAATCCTAGCACCATGACCTTGGGTTAAAGCCTAAAACTCAAGGTTATGATCTTGATCCAGTATCCAACACGATGACCTTGACCCCAAGTTCAAGACCACGACCTGGAGAAATCCCAGAGTCATGATCTTGGGAAATCCCGGGGCAATGACTTTGGAAAGTCTGGATCCGAGACCCGGGTAATGACATTGGGATGTCTCAGAGCTATGACCTTAGGACGTCCCTTGAATTAGTGTATCCAAGACGACTAGTCCATTGTGGGGGAGCACCGACAGTCCTTCCTTCGAAGTCGGCCTATGACCAAAGGTGGATTTGATTGGCTAATGTTAACAAATTGAAAAAGGAGCAGGATCAGGAGAAAAGAAGAATTTTCAAAGAGGAAAAGAGTACGTTTAACGCGATGATTTGGTGAATGACAGTCAGTCTTGGTGGTCGGGAAGCTTTTGTAGAAGAAAGTAGAGGGTGTTTTAAAAGACTTCATTTATCGTTATAACGAATAGCCCACTTCGAGGGAGAAAACAAACGCAAATGCTGAAGCAACATTAGATGGTGTTTCTGTCTTTGTGTATTGTTAAAGAAAATCGGAGGTAATTAAGATTTCATGTAATTAATTGGTTCAAATCAATCGCATGTGCGTGGTGTATTGTTTGTAGGCCCTGACCGCCTTTCTTTATTTTCAGCAGCATTATTTCTTTGTTTATGTCGAATAAATTTATTTTGTTTGCCAATGGTCGATCTGTGTGTTTAATCGCGCCCAAATTTCAACCCAGGATATAATTGTTATCGGTGAGTTTCTCGTACAACTAAATTTAAGTCAATATGGAGAGAGTTCCATGTAATTTCTCCCTCCCATGTGGGGCCTTGAACTGATTTTTTACCAACTAATTAACCACTCGTCGCAGATTTTGGGGTAATCGACGTAAACGATTTTAAAACCCACAACGCGAATGCTATTGTGACTCGTGCCTAATACCCCCAGCTCTTCTCCGAACGACCCCATTTCTACCATCTTAACTTTTTTATGTAACCGACCATTTCGATCTCTTCCACCAATAGTATCAATTTCTTTTAACAATGATATCTCCAGAAATCCAAAATCGCAAGTACTACCTACATTAACACAAAATGCCCGCAAATTCGCCTGTTCCTAACCCCTATAGCTAGCTTGACAATGATGACTGAAAATTTAGCTTGTAATTATAGCTACCAACTTTTACACGCACTCAACTAGGCAGGGCCCCACTCGGAAAGCCGTGGCCCAAAAATAAAAAATTACGCAATGTGCTAGCCCGTTACAGGAGGCAATTGAAAATGAGGTCAAATGAAAATTATACGTGGGTGGTAATTGAGGTTGAATGTAAGTGGATATTTAAAAGAAAAGGACTATCTACTATAGTTTGGTTACTTGTTGCTTGTACAGTTTAAAAGACAATGCCCTACTAACAAATCTTAAGCTCTCAAAGCCAAAACTGGCATAAATGATCACAGTTACTGATATGAAACATTTCAGGTTAACTGGAGTTCCACTTGATCCAATCAACAATTATAACAGGTAAGTCTTAAAAATAAAGAAACCATTTGGTTTAACCTTACAACTGAAACGCGTATACGCTCTTTTATTATAACCACTATAGGTAATTATACAATTAATTCAATTCTCCTCATACTAATGTATTTATTATATATTTATTACAAACAAATTGACAAAACTGAAATAAATAGGCGCTCTCAGGGCCTGTTTACAGGTACCACGGATGCAAGCGTTCGATAGTTATAGATTTTAAAAATCCAATAATCTTGTCGTTAATTGCAATTTTCTGGCGTACAAAGAACTAACTCGCTGACATCTTAAAAAACTTCACATCTTTTCTATTACACCTAATTTTGATAACACGAACTGGCTTTGTTGAATTTGATGATTAGATCTCTTATCATCCACCT
Organism: Photinus pyralis; assembly: GCF_008802855.1. Classification (NCBI taxonomy): domain Eukaryota; kingdom Metazoa; phylum Arthropoda; class Insecta; order Coleoptera; family Lampyridae; genus Photinus; species Photinus pyralis. The sequence goes on along the minus strand of NW_022170738.1, from coordinate 19,595,629 downwards.
CAAGAATTTCCTTAAGATTTCGTAAACAAACTGTCAATCTCATTAACACTAGCTTCGAAATAAACTGCACACCTGTTGTTCTCTTATCGGCGATAACACGTGCTTATCTTAAAACTAATTACCTTACTTAACGCGATAACAAATGTTCTTATCGCAGATAAACCTTTTAATACAACGCGCAAATACGACCCGATGTTCCCACCGTTTAACACGTAATTTCACTTTTACAATTAAAGGCGATTTAAACAAAATTTAAACATTTAACAGTTTTTATACGTATACAAATAAAGAGTACGAACTTTGTGTTTAATTTAAACCAGCAACCAAGTTTACACTTAAAAAAATCATATTCCACATATAGGATGACCCATCATTATTATAGACGCCGACCCTAAACAAAACGTCCAACCAAACTATCCGCTTAACTACATATTTGCTAAGTTGACTTTTATTTATGCAAGGTGGCGTTATAGAGTCGTGTACCACCTAACGAAGTGGCCATCCTTTTTCTTACCTAATCACTTGGTTAAACTAGAATTTCCTGAACCCAGTTAAGGATATTCACTATTTTAAGATTGCAGGCTCTAGGTGGGTTTCATTTCAAATATAAACACATTTTGACAATGCGGTTGCAAGAGTATCTTTTTATTGTTTAATTTTAAATGAAAAAAATTTAATTCTTTTTACTATTAAAGGCACGATAATGAATTTAACATACAAATACAAGAAAATGCAATTAGGTTATTTTGCAGTAATTAGAGATCCAGGTGCATTCGACTTAATTACGGGTTGCTTCATTAGCCGAATGTTTTACTTGAGGAAAGCGGTTTGGTTTTCTCGCGAAAAGATTGTATAATTTACGCTGTTACGTATAATATTCAATTCCTCGCATTGAAATTACTTGATAAATTTGATCGTGTATTCCTACTATTTCATGAAACTTATTTAGCTATCCCCAAAATACCCTACACAAAAAATGTTCCTTGGTCTAACTGGATTTTTTATATATCTTTGTCGCGTTAAAGATCTCATGTGACCAGTACACTAAACTTCATTCTTACTCTGTTACAATTTTGTGAGGTAAAATATCTCTTCAGACAGTGGTGCATAATCCTAACTTGCGTTTTAGGTTTGAACGTTTGAATGATCAATGGATCGTTCGAATAGAAATTCTTTAATTATTGATCAAACAAACGATAGAGTTAATTAAAGCGATAGCATTAAAAACATTTTTTTGGCGAAATGAAAAGTTAATTGGCGCACACTCAAAAAGGCATAATTCGGTTTGTCAACCCGCGTTCATAAATTCTATACAGTCACTCAATCACAAAGTGACCCGTTCCTCTAATTAGTTAATTACATCAATGCGTTTGATCTCCAAAAATCAACTGCAGTATTAAGATCGCGCGGAACATTAGTTCAAGTACATTAGCTGAATTTCCATCAGAAACTTCTCCCATAAAGTTATCAGGAAACTGATAGGTGTTTCGCTGCACCTAAGTTTTAATTGCTGTAATGTAAGCTGTATGCAACAGAATACATTTATCTAGACATTTACCCAAAAGGAAACTACAAAATCACAGCGTGAAATTGTCCATATAACATTCGAGTGAGTGAGGTGAACAGTACTTTACCTACTAATTGGTGTTAGAGGAATGACTTGAAGTTACAAGAACTTTATGGCACATTTATTTTTCATTTATTGATAAATACATGTGATGAATTTTTAGTATTCCCATGGTCTTGTTAATTAATAATTAGCTGAGATTTGTAATAAAATTTTTTTTTATACCTCTAACGGAAGTTTTGCTTCATATTTTCTAAATAAAATCTGAAATCCAAAATCTAATTCTCTGGTTTGGTTAAACTCGAATAAATACTGAATAAATATTCTATATTTACCGCATAATGAATTACTGGTCAGTTCTTCTAACATACAACCAACCAAAGGAATGGAAATACTGAAAGTGAATACACGTTTTCCAATCGATGAAGCAGAAACCCTTTTTTTTATTTAGTTCTCATCAATAAATACAATACAAAATATATTTCATGGAAGTACTTCTCATAGGTCGATTTCTTCGGGAATATCAAAATTATTTCAAACAAATTTAAGGCACGGATACTTAAACGGAGAAGCAGAAAACTAGGAATTTTTTCGGCAAATGGCGGCGGTCACAAATTGGCCTAAAATGAGCGCGAACAAAGTGAAAAATGCCCCATAAATTATGCTGTTACCCTTAGCAAATTTGCAAAATACTGAAAGGGTACATAGAAATTTCCAGCCGAGCGGCGTACTCGGGTGATAAACTACACTACACAATCTAATCAGACGAGGTGTGATGGAACACATCTGATTAGCTTTCGGTATTATACTCACCTAATTGGCCGGATTAAAATTCCAAAATTCGGTAGTCCAGTAATACCCATTGTTCGTCAAATCTGGCAGATCTCACAGCGGAAAATTGGTGCTTTTCGATTTTTACCCTCAATTCTATACCATCCAATTCACTCTTTAACCTTTTCCGGTTCTATTTAATTACCTTGATGGTAGCCCCTGATTCTCTTCAGCCTATCCTCTGTTGAGTATTTAGAAGCTATAATGTAACTTGATCTAATCTCATTCACAGACAGACAGATAAATACAAGTTATAACTATAGAGCAACGACGTTAGTAAAGATAAACGGCAAGGCAAACTAACGACAAAGGCAAATGTAAGTAGGTTACCTGCAAGTTTGCAATTTCCGGTATTTGCGATAAACATTTGCGTAGCGATTCTTCCATCTTAGATACAATGTAATAGATCAGTTCCAGCTAATCGACAGTTAGCATTCTTCAATTCCAAATCAAGTAGGTATTTTCATTTCATCCAGAACTTGGTACTTATTTACTGGGATAATCTCAATTCTTGTAACGTACAAATAAAAATATATTTTAAAACTATAATGTCACAAATCAGACCTACATCTAATTAGTCCGAACTTATAAATGGGTTGCGGATTAAAATATAGATAAAACAAAGATAGGTAATTAAATTAACACATATGGCATAACCTAAAACGGAAGAAAAAACAAAGAAGAATTCTATGAAAATAGCATTACCTCAAGAGGATTACAGCCCTGTCCCATTTGCGTGAAGACGCTTAGATAATTAGTTTAAACAACTTTATCGTGATGATTTTGGAATCTTCCAATTCAAACCGACATTATTTTCAAACATAGACCTGTCATTCTCACGACAAAAGCAAAAGTGAAAGTTATGCCAATGCTACTACTCTCAACACACTAAGAGCGCATTCAGTCAGTTACACAAACCAGAGTACATTCAACGGAACGTTACAAAGGTGAGGTTTGAGATTTGAGTGGAAAAGGTTCTCCAAAACGCATCCCAACCCCTTACCCCGTTACAACCAAATATAACTCAATGTATATCAAATTCAGGAAACGCACCAGGTGAGAGGGTACGGTAGTCATTATCATAACATTGGAGTAGTTCCGTAAATTTTAAAGCGCGTGGTAGAAAGTTGTAAATGTATCAGGTGCCTCCATTATTGAAAAGATAAAAATTTTATACATAGATTTCAGTAATGTCGTTAAGGTTCATTCCGCTATTACCGCGTACAAACTGGAATACTTTTTGGTTATAGCTACTGCTCGCTCGTCACCGAAGTTTCTCAAAACGTAATTTCTTTACATTTTTGTACTTTTCCTGTGTAGAGAAACCTTACATGTCGGTAGCAGGTGCTTGTTATGTGTGTAGTTTGCACAAGCAATGGCGCACTTTATAAAATCGACAATAAATGTTTATTACTCCTAAGGCTGCCATAACGTAGTGCATCAGAAAGAAGAAGGAAGGCAAACGGAAGATTGCTTGTTACGTAAAAGGAAGTGAAAGCCCATTTTCGAAGAATACAAATAATATGCAAATAGAACAGCGCATTCAATACTGATTTTGTTTAACTTGAACTGCTTTTATTTTCGATGTAGTTTACACACGACCTTGTCAGTTCCGTTATCATCTGTCTTTACTATACGATACACGACGCTTGAAACGATCACATTGCGTTATATTCTTTCGCTCGTATTCGCCTACTATTCCATTCCTCATCAATTTGCTTTTAATTTATGAAGTTGACATAATAGGACAGGCATCCTCTGACGTGGGTATAATGAAAACGTTAACCAGTTTTATTCAATATTTACGAAACCGCACTCATCACCCTTGTCGCATTAATTTGGGAGTTTGCTTCGGTTCATTTATCTAGCGAATAAGGTAATCGATTAATACATAATTATCTTCGACTTTGAAAATCCTATCCGGGTCGCACAATGGGTTCAATTAAACACACAGTTAATTAATGGACAAAAATTTATTCCGCAAAACAGAAGAAATTAAAACAGCAATTCTGGAACAAAGAAAAGCATTCAGAGCTTGTTTTTACACATACCACGCACGCAGGTGTTCGACAGACAATTAAAAAAAATTCTTTATTACGTAGGATTAAAAATGTAGGATATTCAGGCGTACTTAAAACTGGCAAAAAAACACTCGCTGACAGCTCTATGAAACATCACTCGTTCTTCACAACACTGAACTTGACGACAAAATCTGGCTTGTTGAAATTGATTGATCAAATTGGATGGCGCTACTTTAATAAATGACAAACCTTGTAGGAAGGCTTCACTATGCAACAAACTGCATGTCAATCCACACACTTTACCGATAACTCACAACGCGCTTTAAAAACTTCTCAACGAACTTTTACTACGTCACCTGACCGTTGACGATACGCGATTTTTTTTTGTCGCAAGCTCTTCTTTCGCCCGCGAGGTACTTTTCCGCTCGCGAGCGCTTTTTCCGCTCCTGAGCGGTTTTTTTCGCCCATGAGCACTTTTACCGCCCTCAAGCGCTAAGTGATAAAGCGCCGATCGCGAGCTTTTTTCCGCCCCGAGCTGTTTTTTCCACTCCCGAGTGCTTTTTCCACTCACGAGAACTTTTCCCGAGCGTTCGCGATAAACCCTCGAGCACTTTTAGGAGTGCTCGAAACTCGCGAGCGATTTTACTTTACGCTTTGCTCGATGCTAGCGAACATTTTTGAGACAATTAGAGCGTTCGTGACTCGCCGGGTTATTAGAACGCTCGACCTAGCTCGGTCGACCGGTCCCTTTTCCTGCGTAATCATAGTTTCTCGGTGAACTCCCCGGCGAATGGGTTACTATAACAACTAATTACGTCTTAAATGACCTCTGGTCCTTATTCCCATTCATAAAAATGTAGGGTCTTTGGTTTGACCTGATTATCCTTCGTACACTCCTGTCAACTCACCTGAGATTACCTTGGGCTACTTCCAGAGTCAACTAATGTCTTATAATTATATCCCGTTAACCAGAAGTGGCTGAACGAATTGGTTTAGTTAAATTGTAATTAACTTTGTTATCACGCTCCCCTGAAAGGGTTTTGCTGTCCCGACTAAAGGGTGTCACCTCCGCGATATAATACACCCCGGATCCATGGGGTCTTAAACTGCACACCGATGAGTTGCAGCTTTAAGCCGCCGTGTAAACCGCGTTCTGGTTATTTACTTAAACAGTTGACCTGCCGTCCGTTGAAGTTGAGCTGTGTATAATGTTTTAGTTTTTATTGTATATCACATTATTATTACTATCATATTATATGCGGGTCAATCAGTAAGTGGGCGCAAGCCTGTTGAGGGCTCAGAACAAGAGAGAGATAATAAATAAAAAATAAATAAATTTTGTTTTGTATTTCTTTTTATTGAGACAAAATAGAATTAAAACTTCTTTACCATCCGAATTATTTCTACTAAAGGAGGCTGTTTTTAAACGAGCATTACACTTGCAAGGTCGTTCGTGTAGTTTATTTCATTATCGCGGACCTTTACCGATTGACCCGAAATTCCAGGTGAGAATGGGCATTACTGGGCTACCAAATTTGGAAAGTTTAATCCGGGAGATTAAGTCAGTATAATTAACCGTAGTTAATTAGGTGTGTTACAGCAAAAGTGATTCGAGTTAGTCGTGTTTTTATTGGAAACTAAATTTTAAGACCAATTACAGATTTTTTTTATCGCAGGCCGACAATTAAATAAAGAAGTTCCAATTTTTGAATGTAAACTGAATACTGCCGGAAAATCCATATACAATTTCCACATCTTTTGGGTAGTTTATATAAGGTAACAGCATGATTTTGGCATTTCTCGGTGTACTCGCGTACATTCTGACACCGAATGAACCGAGCGGAATATGCAGTTTGTTGTTCTGTAAAAAAAGGTTTGTATTCGTATAGTGAACGAATTCGGTCGAATGGGTCCGTGCGAATTCTCCCAAATTCGTTCGACGTCAATATTTCTGCCCACATACCTCCGAACGACTGCTTTCTCAATCACGCGTTTATTTTCGCGGGTGTATGCGCAATACTATAGTCATTCCGAAGCCGTACACACTAGAAAGTATACCTAAGAAATTCTTCAATGCAACCATATTCGTTCGCTTGTGATTGGTTGTACGTACACATTAGCCGAACGAATTCATTCGGCCGAATTCGTTCGCTAAATGAACACGGGCCTTAAAACAAATCGTTAACAACTAGATTGTTGGGATCTACAAATGATGCGCAAAACCTCTGTTGGGTAGTGTCTAAAGCATTCCTAGAATAAGGGGCCATTCGTTGCAGGAATGAAAACAAGGGCTATAATAAAACTATTAGATATTCTCTCATAGCGTGAGCACTCGCGGGTTTCTCTTCCTGAACTCCTACTCGATCAATTTGCACGGACCGGCTATAGAATCGCCACCGTTGTATTGGAGGACCGAGAAATAAACGAGCGGCTCGTGGAGATTTCTTGAAAATTTTGCGAAAATCTTCGTTTACGGCGTTGTGATGCCTTAATGGGATTGTGACGATTTGACTTAAAACGCACGGCACACTGCGAAAATGATTTAGGCAAATTCGGTCCCCGCGCCTGTCGGTTGAAGGATGCTCCTTTCCCACTAAATTTTGTGTTGACCTCATTCTCACTCTATCTTACTACGATCAAACGTATAACTACGTAACTCGCGCTATTGTAAGCTTGTTTCCCATTCAGGGACATTGGGAGCGATACACGTATCTAAATCATATAAATACTCAACAACGCAGCGCTTTTTGTCATTCAAAATTGGTACCGTCTAGACGTTGTTTAACTCTCATTACCCTTATTTTAATCACAATGACCCGCTTCATTTACTTCATCCCCAATACACAACACATAATGCGGTATAATTACTTATTTACTGTATATCTGAAATAAATTTGCTTGTACGACCGCATTCGCAACTTTATATCTTTATTTCCTGACGACTAAATCTAAACCAATTTGAGTTATAAATAAATGAAATAATGACTTTCCTTAAAATGCTAAAACACACATTCGCATTGCAAAAATTTGCTGTCTCCGATTACGAAACCATCCATTTTACATTTCTCAGTTCCAAAATCCATTTGTAAGTCACGTGAAAGTGTTACAGGGATGTGTAGAAATCTTCTGGAAGACTGTAATTTATGTAAAACAGGTGTTATTATGACTTTATGGTATAGGGAGCATCTGTTTGTTGCTGCCTGTGGCAATGTAATGCGACAAATTTGTGTTTGATCTAACTAAAAATCATGTAGGCGCGTTGAATATTAGCATTTAAAATGGTTCACGCCAGAGCTTATTACTTCTAATTCACCATTTCAACTCCTCAGATATCTAATTTGCACAAAAGATTACTAAAAAGGTACGGAGTGGTTTGTAAAGTTTGTATAACCGAACTTGCAAGTTAATCTAAGTTTCACTATGATTTGAATGTGGTAGAAAGGAAACTGTTACAAGATATAAAGCCTATTTAGCAATTTCAATTTTAAATGGATTAAAAGTTCCGACTGCCGCTGTATCAAATTACATTAACTAGAGGGTATGAAAGCTTTCCAGCGAACTAAAATAACGCAAGTGACTGATATAAAAAAAAAGCTTCTCTGATTCCCTTTTTCCATCGCAAAGAAGCTTTGCGCTAATCACGAAAGCACTCACTCGATAACTATTGTTTTTTATACCACGTCTAATTTCGTATTAAATCTTGCAAAAGTGCGTGTTCTGGTTCGTAAAGTGAGTTGTGTTCGAAACGAAATTAACTTCTAGCTTTCCTCTCTAAATGTTTTTATCGAGTTTCATAGCAGAGAAAGTAAAAGTTCCTCCAGATATTATAAATGGTTGTTCAACATGAATTCTCTAGTATATACATTATACATCAATCAATATACACGCACGTTATTATAAAAGTCAACGTTCCTTTCGTAAAATCTTAAACTGATTTTCGAAAATGGAATGTTTTGACATGCACGTTTCCTTTGATTTTGAAGTGTTATAGGAAGATAACGCCAAATCGACTTTTCCCGCGATTTTTCACAAGGAAGCCTCTCTCGTTTCGGTAACGGCATTAAAGTTGCAAACTCGCTCTCTTTATAGGCACTTGTCTGCATTTTACGATGCAATTGAATTATACAAGCTCGCGCCAGTAATGAGCTCTATTACACAGTCAAAGTTGCAAGTTCCGTTCCAGAGCAGCATTTGAATTACAATGGAGTATTATATGCCAGCTTATATGTTATGCACAACATGTGCTTGCTTTATGTTCCTTAGGTCAGCCCAACCTTGAGCTTATAGCAGTTTACCCTTGGCCTTTTACGTATCTTTCGCACAGCTCCCCAGTGTAAAGTTTTTCCAAGTCATTTGATACGTGTGCTTTGTGACAGCGGAGACGTTTTGTTAAACTGATGATAATCATGAGTGTTGCTACTATTTCTCCAATTAGATTTAGAAATTACTGCCCGCGTGGTTGCCCTTATTATAATGATATTACGCAGTAAATAAAGTTGGAAAGACTCAAAATGAAAGGCGCCCGATGTGCGGAATCCTTATTACGTTCTTAAACTGAAACACCTGCTGATTTTGTGCGAGTACGATCAAATCCCTCTAGTCTCCAAGTGTCGGGGTAATATTTTCAGGCTCTAAAAATCGAAAATGATTTCTCCAAATGGAAAACGCTGTCTGTATATACATTAAACTTCGATTGTCTATTGAAACCTATGGTAATTTTTTTATTCCTTGGTTTCTAACTAGGTTTTTAATAAACCTTGGAAAAGGATACAGCCCTATCTAATTGACCTGGTCGGGATGTAGCCCGACAAAATAGCTCCCAGCCCTCTGTTTGAGTTTATTACCTATGCTTATGTTGGATAACTTCAGCGGAGTCGTAAGGGTAACACTAGTAAAACAATTACAATCCGGAATGTTTAGAATTCCGTCTCATTGCCCCAATTGCTGCTTAGTGTTTAAATGGACAAGATTTCAGTCTTTTTTTGTGGTTAATGAAAATGTAGGTTAAGTGTAACTGTTTAAATGCTTAGTGCATTTAAATCGTACCTAATACAAGAAACGTTAGTTTATGACTGAGAATCAATAAATAAAATCTGAAGAACAAAGACACTTCTAGCCTAAATTCTTAAGTTTTCACAACGGAATCTCTGCAATTAAAGGTATGAATGATAACATCTACCAAAAATTGCCGGAATATTTTGAAATTGTCTACCTTTTTCACTGACGGGTGTTTTAGTTTATCGTCTTAAATTTATGCATGAACAAATTTATACGGTGCTTGCTAAAAGCAACGAATACATTTCTTTTTATTATTGATAATGACATTTGTAACGGCGTAGTTACATTTACGAGGGCCGTAGAGCTCACTTGCATAACATTAAATTGAACCTCTACGGCATTGGCGAATAATTTTGATGTGACAATTCATTTTTAATTCGCCCACGGCTAGCTCAGTAATATAAATGTTTCTGCAATGCCTCACGTTTGGCGAGAAAATAAATGCTGTAACTCTTGAACTTTGGGCCAATTACAATACTTTTTGAACATAGCTTTAATTCTCTAATGAAAAAGTTTTGTCGGTACATATCCGATACAGCAATTGAATAATTTAATTACCAAATTTTGACAAACACTTAAAATGAACTTTGGGCGTGTATCAATGAAATTAATCCTAAGACTTCTCTTTTCGTCGTTAAAGGGTCCGAATGAACACACAACTTGCGAAATTTTACGTAAATAAAATAAAATTAGACCACGATGTCCGAATAACCAAAACCCACATGGGTGTCCAAATACATTATACCAGTTACCAAGAAATACTTAAAATTAGTTACAGTTTTCGAGTCAAAATATCCGAATACAATTCGAACACACAACACACTAATTAGTTTAACGGAAATAAATGTACCTGATAACACGTGACACAAAGAACTTGGTTTTACTAGTTCATTTCCCCGACACAGTTGTAATAGAACGGCACTCGGGCCTTGAACACAGTTCTATAAAATAATACAACGGTTTATTACTGATTAAAATGCCATCTAACTCTAACAATTACCTTTATCTTTTTTATAATAAGCGAAAAGCCTAATAAATCATACCCAAACTGTCACCGTCGCATTAACGAGCACATTGATAACGAATAAAATTGAAGTACAACATTTTTTTAATCTAAACAATTCCATGGAATATAAAGAAAGTGAACAAACAATACCTTGGCTACAAGCAACATTGTTTTGTGTTCATATTCGTCAATGATTCCAACGAAAATGTTTAAGAAAAAATTTGTATGACAATAATTAATAATTAAATACCCGAGTTCACTCCAAATGCCTTAATCTACACAATAACATCCCAGTGACATTTTTTACACAGCAATATATTAATAAAAACAAAGGCGATCAATTTTCATTTTCCCTTACGTGTTCCTGGATGTAAAATACTGGTTTGATTCATTAAAAGGAATACAAAAAAAGCAATGCCTATTTCTTGATCACGTGTCCATGCTAAATTTGATCCTTTTTTTTAAATTCATCTTTACCGCATAATGAATTACCAAAAGAATGGTATCAATGAAATAAAAGCAATTTTCCAATCAATGACACAAAATAACCAAAAATCCTTTGCTTGGTTTCGATTCTTATCAATAAATACGATACAAAATCTGTTTCATGCGAGTCGATTCTTTTAGGAATATTAAAATGATGTCAAACAAGCTTCCTTATACAAACTCCTAAAAATAACCCACCACTACTTTATTTAAATCAAGAAATTTAAAATAACTTACAGTTATATTGACGTAGGTAATGTTCTCTTTTGGTGAAAAAAATTGATCGTGCCGCTCCCTTTAGAAATATGAAAACAGATCGTTTCGATGGGACAGTTTACTTTATTGCAACTCCTAGGCAACGTTATATTTGTGACGAATGGGAAGATCGGCGGAAAAAAGTTCATATGAATGACGAATGTTTCACCCAGCCGTTATGTTTGGTGATCTGAAAAAAACTTGTTTTTTAACACAATAAGTTTAATGATAGTTCAATCCCGTTTTGTATTTGAAAGGCGGTTCTCCGATTTGATAATGTTCCTTCGCGTATATTTTACCACCCGTAAATAAAAAAGACTTTCTAATCTAAACAGTTTTTTCTCCATCCCCAAATGTACTGTAATTCGTTTCTTCGCACATATAAAATTGCAGGTAAATCTCAATTTGTTACACACCCGAATTTGTTTAAACGTTTTTCCACGGTCTACTTGAAATTTAGGAGTTCTCGCTACACCATATGTTTTCACGCGCAGTTAAACTGCACCATGCATCTCCACACTAAACGCGAGGATATTTCTCACAACGCAGCAAAAAAATGTCGACTGCGAATCAATTTGTTTTTATACACCAATATTTCTACGTGGTCGTTCCCACCCAATTTGGTACAGGCTCACGCTCGTAACTTCACTAAAGAATCAAACCTTGCGTAGTACGTGACCTTTTGCGAAAATTAGCTTAGAATCAAAATTTTAACGCAGCTAAAATGATACTTTGACTTTCTGGTTACGTAATTTTCGCCCAGTAGAAGGTTTTAAACGGAACCTATTTTCTAAACGCAGAGTCATCGACTAGCGTACCTATTTCAATGAATAGTACACCTGAATTTTTATCGCGTACTCTTAGGTTCGAAGAAATCGTGGTAACTGCGCTGGTTTTCAGTAATATGTTTCTTGTTATCATCAGACACACTTTCGTTCATGTTTGCTATGAAGCGGTATGCGGGTATATTTTTCTGTTTAACGAAATATGGATTCAAAACCAAATATTTGAAACGACAAAGTAATCACTTGTTACGTATTCCAGGGAAATAGTCCGAGCTCTCGTTTTTTACCACCCGTCCGGGTTCCGTAAGGGAGGTATTGCATTGGCTTAAAAAATGATTCCTCACTCTTTTTACGATAATATCTGTTTTGAAGCACCATGAATCCGAATCAAACAAAATCTCTATAATGTCGATCTGTCTATCGGTCCGTCTGTATTCTCATTTCCCGCTAAACGGCTTAACCGATTGAAACCAAATTTGGTACACATATTCTTAGATATAAAATGAAGAGTTGAATAGCTTTTGGAGAGAATCGCGCGTGCGCAGGTGTGTGAGCGGTAACTGTGCTAGCCACAGCCAATTTTTTTACACTGTCTCACATAAAATATTTCGAAACTGTCCATAATCAAAGGTGCCGAGTGAAATTGCACGTTAACAACCATTTTGTAAAAATACATTCTCCAAAGATCGCACAATAATAATTGATTCTATTTAAAAACGTTCTAGAAAAATCACTCAGTAATTATTCTCCACTCTCCCGCGCCAGTCCGCGGCGCTTCAAAGTCGTCTCGTGAGAAAGGGCCCTAAGACCAAATTCTGACCTCATTTGACAGTTGCTCCAGCTCTTTTTTTTGTGAATTATTAATTTAGTAAACCCGCCGCAAGTTTCCAACCACTACAACCAGTAAACATTTATCTAAATTACTCCAATGTGTGTTCATGGAGCGATAACACTAAAATTATAAGGTAAATTTACGAAAAAAACAAAGCAAAAGGGGAATTAACTCTCCGCTAATTTTAATATAATTTACCTTAGCTGCTCGCATATTTGGAGCAAGCTTAATTCCAATTACAGATACTTGACCTACTTTCGTTAGTCTGCGTTACCATTGTATGAACATTTATTTTAAATTAAACCAAAATAACGAAACCTTATTTTAATTTACCATTACCATGACATACTGTAAAAGCAAACTACGTGCACACAAAGTAAGGCTTATATCACACAAAAAACGACTGCACTCTTACTTACAATAAATAGAAATAAGGCCAATAAGAATAAAAGATAATGCTGCTAATAAACAACCAAAATTCAAGCTCGTCGAAAAAGCACGGACCGCTCACAGAATTCGCTCGTATGATACCAAATTCCTGAGTAGTAGTAGTCGTGCATATGTATGCGTCTCTACCTCCGAGCTTGATTTTATTGCCAAACCACAGTCCCATCCGATAACAATGAATGTCATCAATACGGCGACACGCCTACCGGGCACAGGATTCAGCACTCGTTCTAAGATAACCAAATACATCAAAGCATTCCTGAAGAAAAATTTTTGTGCACACTTTTCACACAATTTTTACGAGATCGATCTAAAATGATGGTATAAGATGCCTTATGGCGATGGTATCGTGCGACCAGGTATCTCGGATTATACAGAACGAAATAATGTTTCTCGACATTGATGTTAATTACAGGATGTATTTGTTGTTTTTTGGGATCTTGTCATATGCATGAAACTTCGCTTGAATGAAAATAAAAAGCTAACAAACAAGCTCTGTGAAAAAAAGAGCTGCTTCGAAATTTCTGTTTTCAATGGGGAAGGAAGGTTTAAAAGGGTTAGGTTAATGAATGGCATTGTTTGAAGTTTATCGCCTGCAGGTTGAAAATAACCCAAAAGGCACATACTTAGAGTCAAATTGATCCCAATACAACGCTTACACTTTCAAATCGCAATTACGCCTAAAACGTAAAAAAGAGCTTTAATTATTCAGTTTTATAGCTCTGATCGAGAATAATTGAGTTTACGACTGAAAAAAAATTAAACCTCGCTTCGTTATCCCTTCAGACGTAATAATCGCACAGATGGAAATTGATTTTTAGTTTACCGTGGACGGAGCGCCATATTTTCTTTTTTCCATTTAAAAAACCAATAAAGATCATCGTGTCAGATATGAGGTATAACTTTTTAAATTAAATTTTAAATTCTACTTAAGAACTTCATGTTGCCCATCTTTCATTATTGCACCGGAACGTCATAATTTTTAATACCATAACATCAAGTAGATCTAACTAAAACATAAAATTGGATAAGTTAAGGAGAATGGGCTCGTTCCTTCTTTTATATACCGAAGCTTCCTAAAACAGGAGAAACGTGGAGGCGATGGTGTTTTATTTTTTTAAGCGAGACGTTCTTTTATTCATGAGCCCTAGATTCTTTTTATATTCACCCTAAAGACACGTGACAAAGGTAAAAACATAATGTATCAAATTCGCCTTCCTTTAAGCAACACCGAACGTTTCAGCCCTCAAAGTGAAAAATATTAAAGGAATTGATATTTGTTTGGTCTGAAAATAGGGGTCTGTTGTTTTAGAAAATATCGATGAAAGCGTTCGAGTGCAAGCCGTACATTTTTAATTACTGAAGGCGTCGGTGCTAGGTGAAAATGTAATGAAATTCGAAGAAGATATAAAATAGTTTGATCGATGGCGGTGGCTTAGCTGGAATTATATTCTTATTCCGAGAATTGCAGGGGATGTTTTAAGTATATTAAGGGTTTTGTTTATTGTACAGCTCTGGAAGCCGTTTAAATGCCTCTGTGGTCTAAATAAAGCGACTCAGAAACGATTCTACTTGGATTTCAGATGATTATTAGGACATCTGAAGATTATTGTGCAGAATTAGTGAGATCTCTCTTGTTGTAGTGTATGTGTGGGACTCGTATTGCGCTAGTTAATGCTTATGCAATGTTAATATTCCGATCGAACATGAACTGTCTTGCACTTCAACACTAATCTAGCTACTATTCCTAGTTTGATTCTTCGGTACGTACTCGCCCTTAATTTAATCCGCTCTATTTTCGTACTAACAATTCACGCAGATTTACTAATTCGATCCCGTTTTACGCTTAATTCCTTCGAAAAAACTCTTTTCAAATCCCCACTTTTTTAATTTTCCAAAATAAGCCTACAAAATGGCGACGAATAGGTCCCAGCGGCCATTTTACTGATTCAGCTAATAAACCTTTTCCCTTATGACCATTCCCATCTTTTTGGAAGCTATTTAATCTCCATTACATAGGTCCACACATGCACAATTATACAGTTTAATATACTGTTAAATTTCTCAATCCGGTTAAAGTGAAATGACCGATTCTGTAAGAGTTTTTCATTCTGCGGGGTACTGTCTCCCCGTGTAAAAGCGGTCTTAGAACATTAAGAAGATTTATTTCCGCTCGTTTAAAAATTTAGACTGTTGTTCACATTTATCGTAATAGTTTCGTTTTTTTTTTCAAATAAATATATAAAGTCATGTCGTGTTTTTTGTGGGTTAAAATTTCCACTATTGTTCGTATTTACGGCGATTGGGACGATTATTTATGGTAATTTTTTTAATTAATGCTTTAGATTTGAATTTCGTACGTCGATTGGCATCGTGCCACCTTGCGTATCTTCGGTACATGGTGGTTTCCTTCTACGTAACCACGAAGTTTACCCATACTACTGCAAGGGCCTCACATTTGGCGATGGAGTAGCTTTTCTCTGCTGATGTGAGTGTCTAGCATACTCGACCGATCGTTCTTCCGTTCCTTCCCCTTGAGCTAACATCGCACCTAGCGCGTACTGGCTTACGTCAATCGGTGAGGGACCCTGTAGAGTCGGCTTGTCGGATAGTTTTCCATTTTTCGAAGGGGGGTGACTAGTTCCGTCGACGAAATCCATGATGGATCCTTCTTTAATACGCGGGCGAGAGGCCTCGGACGTGAATTGAGAAACAAACCTCCGATACCATGAGCAGGTCGGGACAAAGGAGATGATGTGTTTTAAGTTCCTCGCTGCCGGTAGACCCGCGATTGCGGTCCGTTGGCTATGACCAGGTGTCCTAGGTATTTGATTTGTTTGTTTGGCAGGCGAAGTGGTACTTCTGCGCACTTTTAATTTGACCTGGCGCATGTCCTTCAAATGTGCTTCAAAGTCTCGGCATATTATGATGATATCATCCAGGTATGCTAGGGCGACTGGCTTTTTAGTCGATCGATATGCCGTTAAAATGTAAGGGGCGCGTTCCGTAATCCAAATGGCATCCTTTTGAAGCGACAGAGGCTAAAAGGGGAGACGAATGCTACCTGCCCATAAACGCCCTGGAGGTCGGTGGTGGTTATTAGTTCTGCCGTGTGCAGGAGGTCGTCTATTCTCGGGTAGTTGTCGGCAATGGTGGGGTCTTTAATCTACGCATAGCGTCACGGGCCGTCCGGTTTGGGAACTATGACAACGGCTGTGCCTATGGAGACACATTCCTTCACTATTACAAGCCTGATGAGCATTTCCTCCATTGTTGCAGTATGGTATTTTTCGCATTTAGTCGATATCGTGGGGATGCAAGTGGATTTCATGGTTTGGTCTTGAGGTGGTGGATCATATGCATGGTGTCGGCTCTCGCCCTGGTGTAAAAATGGCTTCTTGCGCGACAGGGAGGTTGCTCAGTTCAGACTGTTGGGGGGGGGGGCGTCGGGTCTTAAGCATCACTGTCGATAATGTACAGGGAAGGCGAGGCGTCGAATTCTTTTCCGAGGTGGGTGGGCAAAAACTGACGGTGGAGGAACCCGTCGAAGTGGGCTCAGGGACTGTTGTGGTAAAGAATCCGCAAAGATGGTGGCCATTGGAGCGAGCGGTTTAGGGCTTCCGACAAGAATTCGAGGTGATTCGCGAAATCCTCTTCTTTCACTGTGCTGGTGCTGGGGCTTCGTCCCAAGAGATTCAGGTTCTGGTATGTTTGTGTCCCGGGTAGTAAGGTTTCGTATCGGACATTCCGTAGCTCCAGTGTTGCCATGGTCGGTGGGTCGAATTGCCAATAACCTTCAGTTCAGGTATGTTAAGGATGCGAGTCCAGCGTATGGATGAAATCTATACCGAGTAGCGTTCGGTTCCGCTTCTGGAATTATGACGAATTTCTTGCGGACGGTTCTATCCTTCAACGTGATTGGTACCACGGTGGTAAGCACGTATTGCAGGCGCAATTTTTCGGCAGCCAAGATTACATTTATGTCGGAGCTTATTGTATAGCGCGTTGCCGGCAATGCTTTGCCGTGCACCTGTGTCGAGATAGGTCACGGCCCCTAGCCGGTGTTGGCAGTTTGGACATTAGCTGCGGATTACTTCAGGAGCGCCGCATCCAAAGCAGGTGACCGGTGGCTTGGTATTCCGGTGTTGTATCGCAAGCTTCTTCTGTGTGCTTACGTTGTTGGCACTCATCTCGTGCGTGGCCTAGGTATTTGGAGGAGACACATCGTGGTTTCTTTAAGACGTCTTGCGGTTTTTGTGCAGTTTTGGGTTGTGGGTTGCTCGTCGACCTGGAGGTGTCGTCCTCATCAACCTTACGAAGTTCTTTGAGTAGTCCCGTAAAGAATGTGGAGGGAGTTCGTAACCTTGTTTACGGATGCGACGATGGAGGAGTCAATAAACCATGCGGAGTTGTAGTGTCTCGCTGATGTCCTCGCCGATCCTTGCGAGTATGTCACGTTGCCGGGCGGTGAACATTGTCAGCTTCTCGGTCTCGGAAGAGCTGCTGCGCCGGTTTCTTTAAGCCAAACGTCTTCTCGCGCAAGAGAGTGGCATTCTTCCAGAAGATGGTGGACTTATCGACTCTCTGCCACCATGGGGCGGCGGCGTCCTCCAGCATCGTAGGGCGTTCTCGTCGATCATAGTCACGCATTCTCTGGATCCGTTGAATCGGACGGTGCATTTCGTGAATGATCCTGCGGTGGTGAGAATAGCCTCGAAGATACGAATAGTTGGAGTGTCCGCGTCTTCCTCAAGGTGTATCTTTGATTTTGATCTAGTGATCGGCGACGTGTTTAAAAATATGAGCACCACGTGCTGGGCGCCACTTGTTGCGAGTTATATATACAGGGTAACTCTCAATATAAAGGAAGTGTATTTGTAGATTGGTGAGTGGGTCGTGTTTGAAACGGGTCGCATCCCCGACTTTCCAGCACCATTGTATGTAGGTGTTGGACGTGGGTTGAAAGAATTAGTGCAGTGAAAAGAAAACGGCCCCTAACAAGTAGGGCTGTTCCACGTGCTCCTTCGGGGAAACTGTTTTTTTAAGCTTTGTAGCCTCTAAAGAGAGGATGGCGTTGGAAAATAGTTTGGTTTCAGTTATTGAAAGGATCTGTATTTGGTCCAAGGTTTCTTATGAGAGGACGTTTGCGGCGTATGCCACAGGTATCGACGACGAAAACCACGATTGTGGAATTAGGATGTGATTATGTAGAGAGTGGAGAACGCTACCACGTTTCCGGAGAATGACGCATGTAAGGAATCCAACTATGATACTTTTTATAATCATTTTAGGAAGAAATGAGGAAAACTATTTTCATGAAGTTCCGTGAGATGCCGCCACCTACCTTTCCGATCATATCAAATACCACTTCCCGTTAGTCCCTTCCCGATTACCATTTCCAAATATTCCCTCAAACGTAACCAGCCGTTGAATATAAAAGCGAGTGTCCCGTCTGTGAGAGGGACTGATTGAAATCACCTTCCTATAGCTCAAAACCTTTTACCAGAACCACCCTCCAGATCTCCTGCTCTTCCCGAAACTTAGGCCGGTGCTTTGTACCAAAGGCCTAAATTTCGAACCCTGTTATATCTTACCTGATCCAGAAGCTTAGGCCGGTGCTTTGCACCTACGGTCTGACTCCCGATAACTACTTCCAGAAGCACACGGCTGGTACTGTGTACCTGGTCAACTTTTACACCTGTTATTCTAAACCTTTCCCCAAGTCTTGGTATCTTAGGGCGGTACTTTGTACCTAAGTCCTGAGAACCATCCTGCTTTAGTACTAATCCCATCCAGATACTTTTTGTTGAGTTAATTAAAGAACCCCATTTCATTTTATTACGTCCAGTCAATTTTGTTTAGAACCCGTTTCATTTTTTTTTTGTATGGGAATTCTATATAGGTAGAATCCCCCATATTATATTAAATAATAATCAATAAGGTCACCCACCTATTGTTTAAACATTCACTTCATTACTCTTAATTTATTTATGTGTTAATTATCCTTCCGATTGTTAAAGGAATATAACAAACCGAAGCTGAAACACCCAGTGTCCAACATCCACTGGAAGTGTCGCACTAACCGTTCAACTTCGGTCAGATCCAGTCACGTGCAGAGGCAGTCCACAGAGGCATACCTTTATTTACATTGTGATTTAATTTATTATTATATTATACAATATAATATGTATTAAGCGATCTCCGCTTTCAACTGGTTTTACTACCGAACCCTGCTGCGAATTGAGCTACCCGAAACAGCACTTGTGCACTCTCAATTTTCCAACCCCGATTCCTGTAGCCGTGGAAAATTGGGAGCGTTATACGCAAAGGTTCTGCGATTGAGGAAGGCTTGGAAAGCTTGGTCGATTGCCTGGATATGACCTCCTAACGGCGTTCGGGAAAGAGATGGAGATGGTACGTAGGAAATCGGTTTGGCGAAGGTAATAGGAAGTTCGGGGAGTGCAGACGATTCAAAGGAAACGGACTGGGTGTCGGCGGGTCTGGTGAGGGGGGGGGGGGGGGGTGAAAGGGGGGCAATCGAAGGAATAGCTGGGATGCGGGCCGGAACAGTTGTTACACTTGGATTTCGGGTTTACACATTTTGGGTTTGTGGTTGTCGCCACAAGATGGACATACTTGGATTTGAGTAGGGCATTCTGAGAAGAGGTGGCCAATTTTGGTGCACATGGAGCAGCATTTTGGTGTAAGATCCGTGATGTGGGATGGTTCGCAAAGATAGTGCGTGATGCCCACCATGCAGATACCGTGTTGGAGGAAATGCTGTAAGGTGGATTTACTGGTGGTAATGATGCGGACGAGGATGGTGAGAAGGTTGACGATTGCACGGGAGACCATGCGCAGGGCGCGGGTAATTCTGGGGAGAGATATCCATTGAAGGTTTTTATATTTATAAGCCAGATCGCTCACGCCGTTTATAAGGTTTCTCATTTTTAGTGTTAGTATCAGAACAATGTACCCATAGTCCAGGCAACGAGTGCTAAAAGGGGGGTGTGCCCGGTATGGCTGGAAGCGGAAGGTTTGACTTCAGGACCTTGTTTGGACCCCTTAAGAGGTAACCATACTCAAAGTCCCCAGGATTCCTACTGGAGCCTTCCCGGGGGGAGGGGCGCAAAGGTCAACATTTTCTGTTTTTCGCTGATATCATGAAAACGGTGCGTCTAGGAAAAAATTGTTTAAGAGCAAAATCAAAGCCTATAAAATTGTCTACAATTTTGATACACTTTTTCGAAATTCCCAACCGTTTCCGCGATATACGCTCCGGAAGGTCGGAAATTTTTGAAAAATCGGTTTTTACCTCACGTTTTTCATCAAACATTCCTGTATATCCTGTGAACCGATGATCTGAGAAAAAATCCGCCTTCGAAAAAGTTGTAGAGCATTAAATTTCCTTTCCGAAAATATCGCTCTTTCCCAAATTATCGTTTAACCGGTCAAAAGTTACAGCAGTTTTAAAATTTCCTGAAATTTTTCGTCATCTTCTATATGCAACAATTTCAATGATTTCTCACCTACGCACCTGCTATTTTCCATTTTAACTTCCATTTATGATATAAGGATAATAAATAGGCATCCAAGTGGGTAATTTAGACAAAAAATCGAAGATTATTACTTGAGGTGAGGTCAAGGCGAGGTAAAGTCTGTACGCTTAGCAATGTAAGTCATTTAAGGCCATAAATCGTAAATCAAAAGCAGTTCATAACGCGACCGATAGTAGTTGTATTTAATATGCACCAATGGGGCTGGGAAAGGGATCACAACAACCACCTGATACCAGTCCTCACAACCGATCCAGCTGCACCGGAAGAAATACTCAACTGTATTTTCTGCAGATGCACGACAGACTGCAGTTCTGCGAGATGTGGGTACAAAAAGACCTCCATGCGATGCTCAACCATCTGCCACAATTGCCACGGAAATTGTTTGAATGGGAGACCTCTCCAGGAAGAGGAAGAGGGCGAAGAGGACATATACGATGTCGAAATTCTGGATATTTCACCGGAAGACGCTCCACTCGAGGAAGAACAGCCCGCCCCATCCCGCCCGAAGAGACTCAAAAGGTCCACGTCCACAATGTACTAACCTTGCACGTCCACTGCTAATGACAGCGAATAATCCATTCTATTATTTAAATTTTATCATGTAATAATATTAATAATTTTTCCTGGATATGTTACCCACTTGGGTGCCCATTTATTGTCCTTATATCATAAGTAGAAGTTAAAATGGAAAATAGCAAGAGCGTAGGTGACAAATCATTGAAATTGTTGCATATAGAAGATGATGAAAAATTTCAGGAAATCTTAAAACTGCTGTAACTTTTGACTGGTTACGACAATTTGGAAAGGAGCCATATTTTCGGAAAGGAAATTTAATGTTTTACAACTTTTTCGTCGGCGGCTTTTTTCTCAGATAATCGGTTCACAGGATATAAGGAATGTTTGACGAAACGCGTGGGTAAAAACAATTTTTCAAAAATTTCCGGCCTTCTGGAGCTTATATCGCGGAAACGGTTGGGAATTTCGAAAAAGTGTATACAATCAAAATTGTAGACAATTTTATGAGCTTTGATTTTGCTCTTAAACAATTTTTTCCTAGACGCACCGTTTTCAAGATATCAGCGAAAAACAGAAAATGTTGACCTTTGCGCCCCCTCCCCCCGGGAAGGCTCCAGTCGGAATCCTGGGGACTTTGAGTATGGTTACCTCCTAAGGGTCCAAACAAGGTTCTGAAGTCAAACCTTCCGCTTCCAACCATACCGGGCATATTCATTCGTTGTCTGGACTAGGTACCAAGTTAATGTATAAGTAGTTCGTTAATAACATGTAAATCATTTGTCTTTTAAATCCCCCACCAATTTGTTTGGACTACTCCTCAGCAAATGTGCTACGTAATTAAAAGCAATAGAAGTATACACAGCACGCTGTCAAAGAAAACGGGACTGACAAGCCTATGCAGCATAGATACCTGCTGAAGTAGAAAAAGCTGAAAAAGGTCTGTACTGACTCTACAAACGAAACAAAATTGTCTGGAATGTGATAAATGGTATGTGATCAACGCTAATTGTTGCAATTTATCTCCTGAGAATCGAAATGACTGAGAGTGGCGTAACATGTGAACCAGAGAAATGGGCAAAACGTAATCAAATCTGCCAAACTATATATAAAAAAAGAACGTTGAAAGTTACTAATAAGGCAATTGTAACGCTAGATCAGGATGGTTGCTTGAGCTGATGATTTAGTTAACCTTTTCGTTAATGAAATAACCACAAATAGAAAAAAAAAGGCAGATATCGTACACTATTTTTGTCGAAATAAATTACCTTAGGGATTTTTCTCGTTGCCTGCTGAAAGAATAAAATGTAAATTTCCGTTAGATACCTATCTAAGTAGATAAAAGTGTCGTGGTAAGCCACTGTTCCGGTATATTGGTTGGAGGATAAATTCCTTGAAACCGTTACACTGGGCCATTCCTTTAATTAAATGGAATTACGCCCTGATAGAGAGCGTAGTTTGAAAAACGACACAATAACTCGAGACACATTATTTTGTAACAGTGATGAACGGCCAATTTTCCTGTGTTAATTGGCCGCTCTGTTTCCTTACAACGGAAAATGTGCACCAGTTGCAGACGGTTAAATCCCGAGTGCAAAATTTATACGCTAAAACCAAAAAAGAAAGTTAATTTTCTTCGCTGGGTCGCGTATTTATGCATAACTAGCAGAAAATTTTAAGAGGGCATAAAAAAGTTTATATTATAGAGCTTTATAAAAATTTCGGCCAAGCATCGTAAACTACTTACACACTCAACTTTTAAATTAAACCTTTTTTCTACGGCCATTCTCTCTTCCGTTCAGGAAATCTTATTATCCATCTACAACCTAATTCATATCGCAAGCCAATTGCTCTCATCGAAGTTACGATCCATTTGTATCAAATTTCTATAAATGAGCCGTGCGAAAGTACCTAATCGTCCTAATCCACTGCGGAATTGGAAACCTTCCTTTAAACATTTGCAGGATCGTTTTAGGTGTAAAATCCGAACTTTTCGCAAGTTATCAAATCCGAGCCGCCTTATTAATGCATTTCACGTAATTCATTACGATTTCTGAAGAAAAAAATCATTTGGTTAGCAATTTTGAGTGTTAGGCGGAGCCGTTCAATTTATCTTACTTAGACTTGAATTTACTTTCATGTGAAACTTAAAGCCGCTAATAAAATTCGTCACAAGATATGGTATTTTTCTATCAATCATGTAGTTTCACAAAGTTTATGTTGTTTTCGGAGATTTTGCGTTTAAAGATTTAAATTTGGCGAGTTTTAATTAAGTTGGCAAACAAGAAACTTTATGGACGCTCCGTACAAATTCGCTTAGAATTAACTTAATTCAATATTTACTGATTATATCCATAAGGAATGAAATAATCTCACTGCTGAAAGTAATATTTTCCAATTTAGGAAGACTTAATGCGCAAGTAATGGGGAGATTAGACGATTGTTCTAATTCCGAATTAGAACTAAAGCTGTTATTTCAATTATGTTATCCTGAAGTCTTAAAACAGTGCTCGTATAGCTGTTTAATATCCATTAAACAGAAGCCGTTTGACGATCCCTAATTAAGATCTAATAATTTATTCAAAAAAGATTAATGTAGCCGATCTCGCCTAAAGCTCTTGCGTAGTCAATTTACAATGTTTATTAGAGCAGAAAACAATTTCGGCTTTTCTTGATTTACGTAAATTTTCATTTCAAGCGCCGGAAATTGAAAGACATGTTATGATAATTAGATAGTATTATTACTATTTATGTTTGAAACTATAGCAATTATTTGTGTTTAATTACCACCCCAGTTGAAACATCAAACGTACAATTATTATAGTAACCGCACTAGACATATTGAAGTAGTATGCCTTTGTGCTTATACTGCATTCATTATAAGAAGGTGGTAAGATGGCGCTGTGTTTGAAGATAAACACACACAGGAAAAATATAAAGCGGCACCAAATTATTATAAAATAGAAATATCTAGCACTGCGAACAGAAATAAATTAACAGCTAATGACACTTCGGCAGTTTAGTTGGCATTGGCAACATAAACTACCAGCTTACAAAATTCGCTAGTCGTGTTATGTTTCAGCGTAATACTGACGTGTTTTAACCAATCATAGTGAAGATCAAAGCTTCTCTATGCGTTCTACCGCTACCTTCTTAAAATGAATACATTATAGCAAAGACGGCTACAACAAATTCCAGATGGAACATTTTTGATAGGATCTATGGTTTATTTTGGTTAAAATTTTAAGTTTTGTTGTGAAATGGCGACGTGTGGTCGTGCTTCGGTTAAATCTGAATGTTTAATTAAATAAACGAGTCAGTGATTAATTCCTGATCCTAGTTCTAGAAAGGGCAGCTAACAATATTTAGAAGTGAGATATAAATATATAATAGTATATTAAGATACAAGTGTATAATCAAGTCTTTAAAGCACGCGCAACGAGTTTAAGGGCACGACGCAAAGCGGAGTGCCTTTAACGTTGCAAGTGCTTTAAAGACCAATTATACACGTGTATCTTATAGTATTTTTTATTATACCTGCAGTATAATTTAAAAATAGGAAATACAATGAAGTCATATTGACGTTATACTCGAATACATGTCTAATTAAGTGGGCTGGGTGTTCGTAATTTCACGATTGCCATGGAAATGTCACTTGACGTTTGCTTATAAAAATCATCGTCTTTGTGAATTAAACGATTTCCGTTGAAAAAGATAATACACCGTCCATTAAATCGATTGTTGTAAAATCTATACAAAACAAACGTTGGTAGGTGTAAAATCCAACTCCAGTAAAGCCTATTATAAAGAATATGAAAAGTTGTTTCCATGGATGAATATAGGAAGTTACTTACGAATAAAGTCTTAAATGCATCCATAATGCTGGCATATATGAAGGAAATGTCAAAGGTATTTAAATCTTCTATATTTTGGTGCATTCATTCAAAACTTTAAAGCAATGCTGCGATTAAAAAGTGGAAAAGATTTGGAAGCATACCCTAAATTACGCGCGTTTGTGAAAGCTTCAACCAAAGGATAGGTACAAAAGCCAAAGAAATGTTCTGCATTTACAGAAAGCGACCTAAGAGGATTTTTTATTTCATCCAGATGACAGTTTCAAAAGTCATACTTGAAGTATCGTTACTTAGCAACTTTAAAGCACGTGTGTTTTAAAGGCCCTTTTTCGCACGCATTTGAGTGTTTAAAACGGAGATTGTGATTCAGGTATAATAAAAAATAATAAAACGGCAACATCAAGGAAAATAGCGAATAGAAGCGAAGATGAAGTAATGACGACCAGAATACCGCACAGGCGTGCAACAAGCGTGCGCCTTGTGCATCGAGACCAACAATGGCCAAAACTCGTGTCCCAGTGGCAGAGAAGCGATGGGATGGCTAGAAAAGGTGAATCCCAGCGCAACACTGTACAACTGGTCAGACGAAATTAAATCTGAAACTACAAGAATCTTCTTAATGGCGGCGACTAAAGATTGGTTCCTGGCCAAAGATTCGAATTCTTTTGCCTTACGTGAAAGTGTGACGTGGAAACGCATGGAGGACGCGTATAAACACGACCTGAAAATGTTGAAGTGTATTTCCATGAAAAACTGACATTGTGCAACGTGCTAAAACCTTTAGCGAGCGTAAAGAGAAAGCATTAATTCCGGGTTTAATGGTCAAGGAAGGGTGCATGATATCGTATCCTTACAAAGAACGAGCGAGACACTTTAAAGAATCGTGGTGAGATGGAGAAAAAGTGAGACACGATGCCACAGGTCAAGTTAAAAAGCGTAGATGGCAAACCGAAGCAAAGCGTGCAATGTTTCAATTATGCATCCGAGGGGCATTATGCCAAGGAATGTCCGAGTCCGAAATTGTATAATGCGTGTTCCAAATGTAAACAACCGGATCACAGAAAGGAGAACTGCACGACAGGGAGTCGACTGGTAAGATTAGGGAGCACACTCAGAAATGACCGTTCTACTGAAAACCGCAAAGGTTAGCACTTTCAGCAGACACAGCATGATGCATATTGGCGACCCCCAGGTTGAAGACACCGTTGGAAAGTTCCTGCGAGACGATCGATGAACAAATGGAATCCTTAAGTGTAAGGAAGCACCCGTTTTCCGCCCGGAAGTTTCATACCGGAAGTTATAACCACACCGTATATTTGCGGAGTCGACAGTTTTGCTGAACACCCGGTGTCTAGATGCGTTTTGTTTGGCGCTTCGTTACTAAGGAGTTTATGAATTTACTTATTTTCTCCAGGACACGAGGAGTGAGTTTTCTGTGTTTTTTGTTTAATTGTTTGTTTTCCGCCGATAAAGCACGTAAGTAACGTAGTTTTGCAACCTTTCCTGTTGTAAATTGTTTTTACCGCCGCCGAAAGCTCTCTTGCAAGGGAAGAAGAGCGGTAATCGATCATATTAAGTTTTAGATCCGTTAATTACCGAGTTTTAGTTTGCTTACAGTATACGGAAAAGCCAGAATAGAAAATCCGTTTACGACTCCAAGGCCGTACGTTTACACATGGCAGCTGGCTATCTTGACCTCGCCGACTGCACTTAAATTCCAAGATACAAAGAGAGGTCAATTAGAACTCCGTTCTTCGAAAATTCCGTCCAGCAAATCAAGTGAGTATAATTAGTAGTAATTAATTTTAATGAGTTACAGAAAACTTGTCCCATTGATCTGGGCTTTATGTATAAAGAAGCGCGCTTAAAAACTTGTTGCATACATAAATAACGTACGTTGTCCTCCCTTTAAAAATTTCCTTGTATTGTTATTGCTCCTCATAATTTTGATTTTCCCTGCCGTGTTGTCCGTCCTTGTACTTAGTGCGCACGCAAAAATGTTGGTGGAAGGAACAAACAAGTGGGAATCTTGCTGGTTTTGCGATGACATAATACTACGACTGTCGTGTGCCGGACCGAAAGAAAAGTTGGTGAAAACTCTACTCGACCATTCGTTCTGCTCAATAAGCGGCGTAAGTACTCCCTATTTTTTTTAACGCTCCCAAATATCCAGTACGTTATATAGCTCTATTCTCCGCCGCTAAATTGATTCACACTGCATTTTTAATATTACAGTTTTTTTTTTTGGTCTTAAATTCATTTAACTTCTGATCATAAAAAAAATTAGGAAGTTCGGTAATTTAATCTCCATTTCTGGTCCTTCGAGCCGGATGTTGTGTCCATGATAAAGACGCTTCCTAATTTTTTTGCGTGAAAGAAATAAATATAGTCGCTATCAAAATTTGCCCATGTTCGAGTGCGCTTCTTGCGATTCCATTTAGTCGTTTTGTTGTTGCAACGCACTTTATCAATTGTTATTGAATCGAATAATCGATTCTTTTGCTATAAAATATTAGGCACGTACAAGTTTAATACATTCACTGTTTATCTCTTAACCTATCACAAGCTCCAGAAACATATTTTGTACGCTTCACAAGTATTCGATTGTGAATGTTGCATTTCTTTTAATTACAATAAGCCAACTTTTTGATTAGTTTTTTCGCGTCGTTGATTATTTTTCATACTATGGCTACTAAACTTAAACAATTTCAGGCATTCCGTAATGTTTCGGTAAATACGTTACAGGTTATTTTTAATTTATCAAAAACTGCTCTAGCTGATCCATCATCTAAACTCATTTTCGCTACCTGGTATAAACAAGTACCATCGTGCAAAGAAACATTTGACGCCAATCAATTGGAAATTATCGCTTTAGTCGCTGATAAACCGGATCAATTAGAACTCGAAAATGAAATCGGTTCGCAATTTTTATCCAAATTCATTCAAATTGAGGTCGCTTACGAACAATTATTTCCTACATCGACGAACCCGCACTCAATGCAGTTAAATAATGAGTCCTTCTTTTCGAGACCTTTTGTAGATCACCTGCAACGAATATCACTGCCTAAATTTGGTGGAAATATTCGTGATTGGCCGCATTTTAGAGATCTTTTTATTAAACTGGTAGAGGAAAAACCCTACGGTAATATTGAGAAGTACCATTTCTTAGTAGGTTGTTTATCGGGCGAACCTTTAGATATCGTTAAAGCAATTCCAATTTGCGCCGATAATTACCGTATTGCGTTTGATACGTTGTTAGATCGTTACAATAATGAACGGTTACTCGCCACTTTATACTGGAATGAAATTCAGAACATTCCTGCGATGACTTCTGAATCCGCCACTTGTTTAAGAAGCCTGTTAAATAAAATCCGCGAAAATTGTGAGGCTCTCAAGCTGTTAAATTTAGTTGATACTTGGGACTTTGTATTATTTAACATTGTTGTTAGTAAACTAGATCCCTCTACCCGTAAGGAAATCGAAATTAAATTGGATAAGAAGAAAATTCCTACATTTTCAGAGATTGAACATTTATTAAATGAGCATTGCTTATCGCTAGAAGCATTAGTTGCACCGCTTTCTTCGGAAAAACCCGCCTCGTTTGATAAATCCGCCTCATATAGCAAAGTTGTCCCACAGGTCGGCAAATTTAATAAATCCCCTTCGACTTCGTCTAGTGGTAATTTCAGGCAACCTTTTGCAAAAACCACACTGGTCACTACCGCTTCGAACTCTCGTCATGCGTGCATTTTATGTGCGCAGTCACATGCCTTGTTTGCTTGTCCTGTTTTCAAAGACAAGCAACCCCATGAGCGTTTTGAAATTGCCAAGAACAATCGCGTTTGTATTAATTGTTTGTCACCTGGACACGCTGTTTCCAAATGCTCGTCGGAAAGGAACTGTCGATCTTGCAGCTCTCGACATCACAGTTTGTTACACTTTCCACCGCGCCTTTCTAGTCCAATCGCTCAAACCGCTACCTCTTCGCCGCAAAGCTCTGACCAGGTAACATCTTGCGCCAGTAGTTGTTCGACATCTTATTCGACTCGGCCCCCGGTACTTCTGGGTACAATTGTCTTAAAAATTAGAGATTGTTTTGGAAATTATCATACCGCAAGAGCCCTATTAGATACAGGAAGTCAAACTTCATACATAACCACTTGTTTAGTAAATAGACTTAAATTACCTAAGCAAGCAAATGCCATTCCCATTTCCGGTCTGGGAAATATCGCTATGAATTCTTCGTCGACAGTCACTTCGGAAATTCGTCCAATTGACTCCATGTCCCCAACCTTCGAATTTGAATTCTTTCTTTTAGACAAAATTTGTGGCAATTTACCTAATCAATCGCTCAATTCGGACATTTGCCTTCCTCGTGGAATTAGATTAGCCGATAGTTTGTGGTATCAATCTCGTCCCGTTCAACTTCTTTTAGGTGCTGATGTTTACCCATTTATAACCCGTACCAGTGTAGATAGCGCTCCCCGCACACGAGATTATCCCTTCTTATTAGGTACTGTATTCGGTCAAGTAATTTTAGGCCCAGTTAAACTTGGCCATCCTCAACAGGTCGTCCAATCGTTGCTTTCGGTCTCAGAACCGCCGCTAGAGCAAATTGTCGAACAATTTTGGGACATCGAAGAAATTCATTCCAAACCACTAGTCAATGCCGAAGAGGAATTCGCTGAATCCTTTTTCAGAAAATCATTGTTTCGAGACGTCTCGGGCCGTTTTGGTGTTGCACTTCCTTTCAAGGTTGCTAATCCCACTTTTGACGGTTCGATGGGCATTGCAGATCGTCGCCTTCGGTCCCTAGAGAATCGCCTCGCTTCACAACCGCAATTGAAAGCTCTTTATTTAGACTTTATGCGAGAATATTTAGATGCTGGTCACATGACACTATTGAGTACTAACCCGTGTGGTAATGATTGCTATTACATCCCTCATCATGGTGTTTTTAAACACGGAGAGGAAAATACCAAAATACGTGTAGTGTTTGACGCTTCGGCCAAAGCTTCAAACCAGCAATCACTTAATGATACTTTGCTAGTTGGTCCTAAGCTGCAAAAGGATATTGTGCAATTATTGCTACAGTTTCGAACGCATCCCTTTGTTTTTACTTGCGACGTTCGTCAAATGTACCGCCAAATCCTCATTCGTTTTGAGGATCGCAAGTACCAACTCATTCGTTGGAGATTTTCCCCTGAAGATCCAATCGCCACATACCAATTGAACACCATTACTTATGGTGTATCTTCTGCCCCTTACCTAGCTATCCGTACTCTCTTGGAATTAGCCGATATTGGTGCAGATCAGTTTCCTCTCGCAGTCAATGCCATTCGCAGTAGCCTTTACGTAGATGATTTAATTTGCGGAACTTCATCTCTTGAAGAAGCTAGAAAATTTGTCGCTCAACTCGTAGATTTGTTTGCCTTAGGCTGTTTCGAGCTTCGCAAATGGGCATCCAACTGCGTGGACGTTCTGGATTCTATTCCAGTTGAATTCAGGCAGGTTCAAGCACGTTCTTTTGATATCGACCCCTCCAGTGCGATTAAAATTCTTGGCCTTCAGTGGCATTCGTCTTCCGATACTTTTGCTTTCATTGTAAGTCCTCGTGACATGCCTTGTTCAAAACGTTCAATCTTATCACAAATCGCGCGGATCTATGATCCCCTTGGGTTTCTCACCCCAGTTAGTTTTTTTGCTAAATGTCTCATTCAGAAACTATGGTTGTTAGGTCTGGGTTGGGATGTTGAACCGCCTCACGAAATTGTTAGCTCTTGGAATCAGTTTAAGTCGGGACTTCATGAACTTTCGTCATTACAATTGCCTCGCAATTTACTCCCTCGTTATTTCTCTTCATGTGCATTACATGGCTTCTGTGATGCTTCTGAAAAGGGTTATGCCGCTGTCGTTTACTTTTGTTTTTCGCTTCAAGATGGAACCGCTACTACTAAATTCGTAATCTCTAAATCCAAGGTTGCTCCTGTTAAACAGTTATCAATACCTCGTCTGGAACTTTGCGGAGCTGTGTTATTGGCAAAGTTAATCAAATTCGTTTTAGAATCCTTTAGTGAGCTGGTTATCATAGATAATGTTATTGCCTGGACGGACTCAACCATTGTCCTCACGTGGATTCGTTCATTACCGCGGCAATGGAAGGTCTTTGTTAGCAATAGGGTGGCTTATATTCATGAGCGCGTGGCTCCTGGATGTTGGCGCCATATCCCTTCTCAAAAAAATCCTGCCGACTACGCGTCGCGCGGTTTACTCCCCAATCAGATATTATCTCAAACGCTTTGGTGGTCTGGTCCTGCTTTTCTGAATTTATCTCATAATTCGTGGCCTTCTGAGCCAATCAATAATTGTCCCCCTTTGGAAATGAAACAAACGTCCGTCATTACATGCGTTGCTCATACTACCAGTCTTGTCGATCCAGAGCACTTTGTTTTAGTGTTACTGGATGTGTCTTCGTTACCTAAGATAAAAAGCATTGTGGCCTATATCTTACGTTTTGTACACAACATGAGGAATCCCCGTGATACGCGCTTAGGTTCCCTGTCCGCTCAAGAATCCCACAATGCGTTATTATTTATGGTTAGAATTGTTCAAGAAAACTTATTTTCGGATCTTTTCACGAAGCTTCGTTCGCATAAAGCACTACCTAGATGGTTTGCCAAACTATCCCCTTTGGTGGGCGGAGACCATATTATTCGGGTAGGTGGTCGATTAGAAAATTCCTCGTTGCCATTTGAATCAAAACACCCCGCTTTGTTACCTCGCTCACATCGCCTTACTGAACTTTTGATTCGCCATGTTCATGAAATAAACCACCATACTGGTGTCAATGCAACCATGTACTTGATACAACAGAATTTTTGGATATTATCGGCCCGACGTTCTATTCGTGGTTACTTAGCTAAATGCAACCGTTGTTTTCGAGTTAATCCCACCGCTTATTCTCCTCCTACAGGAAACTTGCCATCCCTAAGAATAAGTAAAATAAAACCTTTTAGTGTTGTTGGTTGTGACTTTGCGGGACCCTTTAACATCTCTGCAGCTAGAATCCGTGGAACCAAAGTGGTCAAAGCTTATCTTTGTCTTTTCGTTTGTTTCGCCACCAAGGCGATTCATCTAGAAATGGCGTCTTCCCTATCTACCGACGCTTTTATTGCTGCACTTAGGCGTTTTATTGCACGCCGAGGACGGTGCGTTCAAATATTTAGCGACTGTGGGACTAATTTCGTCGGTGCTCACAGAGAATTTAATCGATTAATGAAACACTCGGTCGATTCACAAGCAATCTCTTGGTCATTTAACCCTCCTGCTGCTCCCCATTCCGGTGGACTCTGGGAAAGCGGTGTTAAGTCTGTCAAAAAACATTTAATTCGTATTGTTGGAAATCAAATCCTTACGTTAGAAGAGATGAATACTGTTATCGCGGAAATAGAAGCCATTTTGAACTCGAGGCCACTTTGTCCTATCAGTACAGACCCCAACGATCTTAGTAGCTTAACCCCGGGTCACTTTTTAACATTAGAACCATTATCAGCCCCACCGGATCCAGATTTATCTCATTTATCGGTTTCGCGTCTCACTCGTTGGCAATTATTGCAGCAACTGCAACAATCGTTTTGGTCGCGATGGAACAATGAGTATTTGCATACTTTATTTCAAAAGAGTCATTGGGCCAAAGATAAAAAACTTGTACCGGCTGATATTGGCGTCTTAGTTTTGCTGAAAGATGATACCACGCCCCCTCTACAGTGGCGGCTTGGTCGCATCGAAAGACTGTTTCCGGGGAGTGATGGAATTGCTAGAGTAGCATGCGTTCATACTACTCGCGGTAGTTTCAAACGTCCCTTAGTTAAATTGTGCGCACTGCCGACACAATAAATATGTTAATATACTTAATTAATTTCATAATATTTGTTGCATGTTTGTTTAATTTTATTTTTTTTGTTAAATTCCCGTAGAGTGAATTTGGTGGGCGGTATGTTGCATACATAAATAACGTACGTTGTCCTCCCTTTAAAAATTTCCTTGTATTGTTATTGCTCCTCATAATTTTGATTTTCCCTGCCGTGTTGTCCGTCCTTGTACTTAGTGCGCACGCAAAAATGTTGGTGGAAGGAACAAACAAGTGGGAATCTTGCTGTTTGCGATGACATAATACTACGACTGTCGTGTGCCGGGCCGAAAGAAAAGTTGGTGAAAACTCTACTCGACCATTCGTTCTGCTCAATAAGCGGCGTAAGTACTCCCTATTTTTTAACGCTCCCAAATATCCAGTACGTTATATAGCTCTATTCTCCGCCGCTAAATTGATTCAAACTGCATTTTAATATTACAGTTTTTTTTTTTGGTCTTAAATTCATTTAACTTCTGATCATAAAAAAGAATTAGGAAGTTCGGTAATTTAATCTCCAAAA
>NW_022170738.1:19560954-19561883 GCF_008802855.1 Photinus pyralis | reverse complement strand
CTACGGCAACGTCATATTTGGTCTAAAAATATTGGCGATCTCAAGACTGTTTGATTAGCCAACAATGTAAGTTAATGAGCATTTCTGGAGTGTGTTTAAAGACACAACAAGAAGAAGATTAGATGACAAAACAACACCGTCTGGTGACACTTTAAGTGGCCAGCAAATGGTCGTAAGTAATTGATTAACCAAAAGCTTGTATTTTGTTCGACCGTTCGAGCACTTCAAAACGGGCGATAAATGGGAAGACATTACGATAATCCAAATAAATTTGAAAGCAACCGATAAAGATAATTCGTGCAAGTATATTGACCTTCTTTGCCTGTTCGGTGTTCATGCTTCGGCTGATTTAGTAAGTGAAGAAAAATCACATTCTTGCGTAGAACAAGGACAAATTCCTTTCATTTTCATTGTGTTCGGTGGATAACCCTTTTGGGTGTTGCGGAGGCAAGTAGGTCAATCTGTGGAAATATAAGTCAACGTTGAAGTGACTTGCATTAATTTGATATCGAGCCGCAAAATTGCGCAACAACGCAATTACTTAACAAGTGACGGAGTTTCGTTTAAAGTTGGAAGAAGACCAGACATTCGGGCCGTTGAACCTTATCCGATCAGACTATGGTCTTATACAACCATCGATTCGAGTCGACCAATTTCGAATAATGCCATAATAACTGTATGTTCACTTTCGTTTTTAACTGTCAAGATATGGCGGAGAAAGTGACGGTCATTTTTTCCACGCGTTTCATGTATGATTAGCGTGGATTAGGAAGTGATATTTAAATATTACCGTTGATTGAAAACCCCACTATTTTTCAATCAACGATATTACACAAGTGCTTTCGCCCGACGATTTATTACTAAAATTAGTTCAACATTTGACACCTCTTTCTTCCGATGACAAAACCCTGCGGCAAAGGAAATTCGAT
>NW_022170738.1:19370185-19560854 GCF_008802855.1 Photinus pyralis | reverse complement strand
CTAAGAGAGATCTAGGAATTAGCGAAGCTAAAAGATTAAAGATAGATCCCACCGCGGATATCGAACAGCACTATAAGACTGACACTGAAACTGTTGTTCCAGCAGCTCCCGTTAATCCCTTTTTAGCAATGAATCGTGAAGATCGCCTTGCACAGGTAATTCTCATTGTGCTATATTACATTTGAGTAATTTTTGCTTTAGGAGAGAGCGTTGCAAAGGTTTGAACACAACCGCCGTCGTCGTCGCCGACACTAATTTTCAGATTACCTTTATTATCAGTTAATACTGTGTAGTGTGTATATTATGTCTATTTTAAGTTGAACCAAATTTTATTATGAGAGTTATTTTATTGGCGATGCGAAAAAGTTTTTTTGTCTTTTACAGGAAAACAAGAAGCAGTTAATTAGCAAATTCTAGAAAAGGTTCTAGAAAATGTAAAAGTTATCCGATAGGTATTCTGGCACGACTAGAGCGTTGTGCGTGGGTGCACCATCTTGTTGAAACCCACAGTTGCAAACTTTTGTTTTTCGTGTTATACGTTATATACTCTTTGGTTTGACATATGTCGAAACGCGGCGTTCTATTGAAAATCTCTTAATGGTGTCCTGTAGAGCTCATAAAGTGGCAATGAGAAAGTGTTTACAATTTTTTTTGTATCTGTTCAAATAACAGCAGAAAAAAATGAAAACCAAATCGGCAAATTTTGGGTTTTCTGGCCTACTTCGGAAGTAATAGGAATTTTCTCATTTTCTTTAAAGCATGATAAGAACTGTCTATAATTGCGCAACATTTCCCGAATTTGACCATCGTTGTATCTTCTATGGTGTCGGAGATCTCCATGATAGACATCCTTATCTTCGACATAGTGTATATCCACACCCGTTCCTCTTTCCGTTAGGGTTCCGTCTATAAACCACACCACACGAACCCCTTAGGTTTGAGGAACGGGCGATCTGAATTCAGCCACTGCTCCCTGGCCGGACAATAGTGACTTGATAACTCTTTGGCCTTAGTAGAACAGCCCGGATCCCTTGCTGCAAGCAGGCGATCGGATTTGAATGTTTCTTCCCAGATCTGCCCGTGACCAAGGCTGCTTCGTCCCAATTGTTTAACCGTCTTCCAAGCCTCGTCTCAACAGCTAAGTGTAAAGGCTCCATGGCCAAAGTTGCCGTGGTTTTCATTGCTCCAGTGACTCCCAAACGTGGCAGGTCACCACACATGTGCACCGTACAGTATTATTGACCTTATCATTACAGTGACCAGTCCAGGGGTCAAGCCCCACGTACAACCAAAAGCCCTTCTACATGCTCACAGACTGCATGCAGTGAGCTTTTTGATTATTAGCTCAATGTGCCCTTCCTAAGTCTCGCGGGAGTCTATGACGACCCCCATATATTTCACTGACCTAGGTCAGACTGACTGACCTAGTTGACGTCTTCGAAGAGTAAACCCAATGCCCATCAAGGTCCGCTCTCTTTATAATCGTAAATAGAACAACATCGGTCTTTTCCGAGAAGAGGCCTTGGCTACTGCACCACTTATCCACCTGGTCAAGAACCCCCTGCATGAACTCTTTCATGGTGTTTGAAAACTTTCCAGTTATGACGATCGCGAGAACAACGCTCCCTGCGGACATCCTCTAGTAAACGAGGAGGTCATCTCCGTCGTCGATTGAGGATATAATGACTCTGCTCCAGAGCATGGCCCGGATCTATCTTACGATTGACCCATCAATACCAAACCCTTGAGCAGTCTCACTAATGGAATCGAACGTGGTGTTGTTAAACGCACCCTGCCTCGATGTGTAGAAACACTCCTTACAATCCGAGACGCTTGGTCTCTGACGTTGGGATGCCTTCCCGAGCTAGCGGCCCAGACACAGCCTTACGATTTGGCGCAGAGCCCGCTTGACCGGAGGTTTTACCTTTGAGCCTGTGCTTTCTGTGCGTGCGTTGTGTGTTATCCCACCCCTTT
The DNA here is from genome assembly GCF_008802855.1 of Photinus pyralis. Classification (NCBI taxonomy): domain Eukaryota; kingdom Metazoa; phylum Arthropoda; class Insecta; order Coleoptera; family Lampyridae; genus Photinus; species Photinus pyralis. The sequence goes on along the minus strand of NW_022170738.1, from coordinate 19,558,880 downwards.
TGGGAGTATATTATTATCGTCCATACTATTCCCAGGAATAGTGCGGAAATACGGTCTCACCTGGACAGAGCCGTTTACCCAGGGTTTGGCCGCCAGACCTTTCTCAAAGGAAAGGGATCACCACTCGGAGGTCGCCCAGGATCCGAGGGGCACCATTATCGACACTGCACCCCAGTGCCACACAGTCCTCGGAATGGTCGCTAACGCCTTGACTTGGAGGTTGGTCCGCTGCGATGACGTTCGTCGCTACCAGTCTGGGTTTTGAGTATGGTGTGTATAATCAATGGTTTTAGTCCCGACGAGCTATTTATAATCATCACTATCCACACCGAAACACGAGTCACTTTACGATCATTCAGGGCGTCGATTCCCGAAGATGTGCTTCGTTCACATCGATGTGAACGTGATTGTGACTGCATTCTCGAACCTACCGCGTCGAGCGATAAGTTGATCGAACGCAACGACTGGTCTAGACCACTCGTTGCGTGAAAGTCATGCGCAGTTGCAGCTACAGGACGGAACTTGCACCTGTTTTGCTAAAGGTTATTCAGTGCCCTAACCTATACATTCACACATTTTCTGTGAAATAAAACATGGAATTGTTCGAGGATTTTGTGGTTATTAATAACAGTATCCATAATGCAAAAACAAAACAAAATACAAAACTGACAAATGACAGTTCAATTCTTGTCTGTGATTGGTTAGCTCATAAAGTTTGTCCACGATTCGGGAATGCAGCTAAACTTGAACTTATCCCTATGGTATACGATCATGACGTCATAGCAGCCGGTCCCATCACATGCACATCACGGAGCATATCGACTAACTTCAGGAATCGATGCCCCAGGTGTCTGCGTTGTGGGCGTTCCCCACAGAGTTGTATATAAGTAATACAACTCTGTGGCGTTCCCCTACCTGACACCCGGTGCCGCATCAAGCGGAGTGGCTCCTCCGTACGGGAACGTAAATGGTCACCATTCACCAATATGCCCGAATGAAACGAATGTCAACTTATTTCTATCACTGATCAATACACTAATAATAAAATATGTTGCAATACAACAAATATCGTGTGATGTCTCACCGAACTCTAGGCCCGAAGACGGTCCTGACCACAAATCACGTGGTCCTGACAAAAAGTTGAATGTCTATTTTGGCGACTCACACGCCATCTATGCCACAAGACAACAAGTTCATCGAAGAAACACACCTACCGAAACGTGACAATGAAGTTTATCAGCTGATTTAAAGCAGTTATAACATTACTAAAATACAAAAGAAAAGGATACAAAAAATGTGTTTCCTTCGAATTAACAATACCGATGAGAGACCTTCACATTTATTAGCGATTAGTATACATCTAGTGTAAAGTGTTAGTGCAATCTAACTTGTTTTAAACAGATACAGCATTTATAAGTAAGTACTTGCCTCTTCTAACCTTACTTTTTGTGTATTTACCTACTTAGATGAAAATATTTTCATTCAAATTTATGATATTGCTGTTTATTTTTAACTACAGATACATTATTGCACAACTCGACGCTTTAAAATAAAATTCGACGCGTGACAAATACAAGAGGACAGGAATTATTAATCATAAATTGAAACTAGATAAAAACCTCATTTCTCGACGAGTTTCTCGATTATTATTCATACATACATGAGACGATTTGGTTGTAAATACAAAATACTTGGTTACATGTGTGAAATAATAACGAAAATGATTCAGCCATAGTAAAATAGTCAAAGAGGTATAGACTACAGTGACTTTATAAGGACAGTGGCGACAACTTATCATAATCCGCCATATTGGAGCTAAAAAATTGATTGTAAGATCAATATACCTTGTCATGTCAAATTGTGAGCGTAGAATAATAAATGTCAGTTTCATTTAAGTAAAGATTCTTGTTCAAAACGAACGGCGCAGAAATGATCGTTTAAAGCTTTGCAGAACAACCTATGGGAAAACAAATGCCTCCAAAATTCAAAAAGGTATGGGTATATGGAAAACGGTATAATAAGTATGAAATATGGTGCAATATCCAAAATGTACATATAAATAATCATTAAATTGTGTTTGACATTTCAGTGTCTTCTGTCACTTCTTGTCCCCTGTCGCGTGTTGCTCCTTCCGGACTTAAAAGTATTTCTTTAGTCTCTTAAATGGAAGACAAAACACGTTGATCTAGTCCACGGAGTACAAGAGATCAATATTCCATGTGCTCCAGCAAACATAAAACCAATTCAAGCGTATTTACGATCACAATTGAATTTGCTGCTAAATTTCGGATAAGCTGCTTCTCTAACCAGTTTTCTATCTAAACTCATTAGGTATTTAGTGCTTCTGAAAAAAATTTTACATCAATTACCAGTCGTAAGGTTAGGCACAGTTTTACATCTAAAAACACTAAGCGAATTACATACCTTATAATATCGTAATAAATCCAAACTATATGTATGCGTCTTTAAAAATCGAGTTTATATAAAACTGGAGACGGAAAACGTAAAATAAAGCAAATACAAGAAGCAAAGTGTAAACTAGTAACATGAAGCCGTGACAATTACAGGTGACACAATACAGTATAATTAATAATTATAGCACGGAGTGTACCGCGTCGTTTTGAAGGTTTTCTATTGGCCAGTTTGGAATTTAGCTCCAATATGGCGACCGGAACCAACGACCAATCAAAAACGAGATACCCTGTTGTCGCCACTGTCTCTATAAAGTCACTGTAGTATAGACAAGGTATAGAGTTCTTTTAATTTTAACAATGCAAATATGCATTCTTGTTTGTTAAGCAAGGCTGGTTATTGAACTAAAATTGTTTTTGATATACATTTCTGGAGACATATTTGAATATCGGTCTGTTTTCTATTCTGAATGGAAACAATAGCATTTTGTCTGAGGCATAAACTGTATGTAACATTGTAGCTATGTATTTCATATGAGGTGTCCCAAATCAAGGATTGCATGGGCCACTTTATATAGTTTTAGTAATTTATAGCATTTGAATGAATGTATTACTATTTTTGCAATTCTTTTTTTAGTGGGTTTTATAAAGACTGCAAAAAGAGTTATTTTTTGTGGCTTGTACAGGTTGCCCCAAATTCGAATGACCATTGAGATCTTGGAAACCATAAGAGATACCAGGTCACTTAAATGAAGGCATAGTTGCGTATTTTGGGGCTGAAAGTGAATTCTGAATATTTTACAAAAGATACATGCATCACACTTGCTCCATGCTTAAACGCCACCACCCTAAAATTGACAATATGGTATAATTTACACAAAAAACACACGCACATATTTATTTGTGAAATGTCAGAATCTGGTCTGCATGTGAAAACTTAGAGGAAAACTTGACTATGCAACTAATTAATAATAAATAGCAAACGAGTTCCTGGGTATGGCTATATAGTAGGAGAGCTGGTAGACATTTTTGGGTAGGTATTTGAGGCTCACTGAAAACTTTTCCAATACTTCTCCAATAATACCCAAATACAGAATTGCAGATCTGGCTGAGGAGTGGCTGGGCTAACCCTATTGATTAATTGATGAAGTATTGGACAAGTTTTCAGCGTGCCTCAAATACCTACCCAAATCCACCAGCTCTCGGTCTAATAGCTCGGTATTGCGTATTATATGGCTAAAGCTATGTTCATTTTGAATCGCATGTAATTCGGTTAACACTTAACGGAGATGTCAAAAGGGCCTTCCTTATTTTTTGGCATACATTGCCAGTTCACGAACTTTTTATAATAAAAAAAAATACAACATTATTATTATTTTAAATGAGTGAGGGAGTGGTTCGCACGCAATCGGTGGGCTTTAAAATTAAACGGTAAGCTTAGTTAAATCCAAAAATGAAATGTTATTAATTACAAACCAAAAAATGTACATTCACAATTAAATATAACTATCTATACAGTGAGTTTTTTTTAAATGCGAACATAGGAGTTTGCATGCAATGTAATTTCCCTATGTTCGATTTTAAAAAAAAACATCAATCTATGAGGTGTGCGCGGTTCACATTTCCAAATCGCGCAACTTGTGTGACTATGAACAACAACTCTAATAGTCTTTATGATGAAGAGCACTCGGTAAGATTTTTTTAAAGAAGCCATGTGAGGCCATAGCAACTTTAGGATACATTTTTCTTAAACTTACGACAACTTGACCTCACAGGCCACGCACTGACACCACAACTCATTGTGAACCAACCTTCAATTATTTGTAGGTCATGTGCACCTGGTATTCTACTAATTTGATCTATTCAATACATAAATGGTGAAAATAAGAAAATAAATAACGAAAACAACTACAATAAATGTTCGAAGTGTCCTCCTTGATATTCTAAGCTGCCACCTAACCGATTTCGAAATTAAATTGTACGTCGGTATTTTTTAAAATGTGACAGCTGTCAATTGTATCTACTACTCATTTGAACTACTCAATAGATTGATGTGTTTTTTTAAAAATCGAACATACGGAAATTACGTTGCATGCAAACTCCTATGTTCGGATTTAAAAAAAATTCACTGTATATACAAGTCAATTCCAACTCAAACGGAAACTGAAGGCACGGGACGGTGGACTCGGGCGCCACCAAGGGAATACGGCCTTGCCTTTGGACAAGAATTTAGAACGGTTGCGAAACGATGGCCACAGATAACACGCCAGAGAAACGGTCTCCAGATCTCTTGCGGGCAGCGGCGGTAGGCTTCTGGCGAATGACCTAAAAACATTACGGCATAAGGCCACCAATTTTTTTTTAAGAGGAACGGAAGCACACATTCGGCTGTTTACATCTAAAAAATTAAAACTTCTTTATTTAATTGTGCGTCCTGCAATAAACATAAAAATTTAGAATTTAGAAGTGCACTTCTAATGCGACCACTGCCGACCTGTTCGGATAACTTTTTGCTGTAATACACCTAATTTAGCAACGGCATTCATTTACGGGGTCTCCGATTTTTCATCAATTTTACCGTCAACACTTTGGGTAAACAAATCAGAGCAACCAACCTTTTAGATAATTGTACGAATTCTGGAGATATCAGTGTTATTCTCGCTGTTTTATTTTAGTGTTCATTAGTGCCGTTTTCTTTAAGCGCGTTGAAAACTCTGATTCTTGTCAGTAAAATAGTAAGGAAACACCGAGGGAAACACCCTTACAGAATCGGTCAGTGCAGTCGAACTGGATTGCTCTGGCAAGTTCGAAGGCAAAACTCGAGGTGTCTGGCAAACTTCTCTTCTGGAGATGTGATTGGTGAAAAGACCTGATTTCTATTGGTAGAACAGATTTTAAGCCATAGTTGGGCGTATTTTGTTAGACGGATTGTGTCTTTAATAAAACTCATTTTCGTACTTATAGTCCACTCGTTATATTTATTTGGATTACAGCTACGTTCACTAAATTGTATAACGAGAGCATTTATTTGCGTTTTTTTTCCATTGAATTATGCGGAAGAAAAAGAGTCAAGGTTTTGAGAACATTCCACCAAACAAATATTACTCATGTTCAGTTCAAGTTTTTATTTTGTCGATTGTAATAGCAGCGAACATCCGTAATCTTCTCCCACGTTTGTCAATGAATTGTTTTTCTAAATTGTGTTTGTCGTCTGGTTGTCTGGCTTTGGTTTTGAATTACACGCTGGAAATCAGTCATGTTAAGTTACTTCTGCAACTTTGAAAATTAAGCACGGCTTAGTAAAAATAAGCTGCAAAAATCAAAAGTTTTACCATTGGAGCGGGTTAAAAAACGAAGTGTCGTTTTGTTCAGTATTCTGTGTAAATGTGCTAATTTCACAAAAATACAGCTTGTTATAAACAATTACTCCATAGGATACTTGTGTATTCCACTGTTAGAGTGCGAAAAGTTGGTAAATGTGCAGTATCTATTCAATCCAAAGACCTATTTCGCTATTGTAACTAAAAGTGTTTGTAAGCGAATTCCTTTGGAAACTTTACCTCGTATTTCTGCAGTTTAATAAAGAAAACTAGTTGTCACTCCTGACTTGGCTTTCCGACTACATTTAATATAATCATTGCATTTATTTTCAATCCAACGCAAAAAACGTATAAGACCTTTTCGTTCGTTTCCTTCTCATCAAGGCACATCTTTTTTTTTAATTAACATTTTTCACTCTGATGCTTACTTTTCGAGAAAAATCCAAATTTCGAAAAAATAAAACTTTTCAATTCAAAACTCAAAAACTAAGAAACCCACATAAAACCTGTAATGAACTTTTTTGTAGAGTTGTTTAAGCCACTTTGACCAGTGGACGCGAAACAAATTTTTGTTCAAGCCGTTATGGCTCTTAAACTTTTGACACCCTCAACAAACATGAAGATGGCTACGAATCAAAACCAAAACAGGACGTTTTCGATTCCCCATATCACCCTATAGGCACTCCAAATTTCGTCCAAATCGGTTCAGGCGTTTTTTTATTTTTCGTGTTCACAAAAAATTATTTTGCTGGACGTGAACAGTGAACAAGAAAAATTTTGTAGTAAACTTTTAGATCAAAGAAAAGGGCTAACCAACGGCATTGGAGTAATCTTTTAATAATACAGTTTTCTTGGAATTTCCCGTAAAAAAATTCACAGATTTCGCAATCCATCGGAGACATTGGAAATGACAACCTGTAAAGCCATATGTAAAACACAAATAACCCTTATTCACACGGGATTACGTAAACTTTCTGAATAATAAGCGTCGTAACATGCTTGTAATACTATCACGGGCGATGTGTGAGAATTTTAGATTCGACTAATTAACAAATCCAAGTACCGTATCGCCAGTATCCGCGACTTTTCCTGAATCTACCGATTGCAGTCGAGTACGGTACAATAATCGCTTGATGCGACACCACTGTCTTCTTTTCTGCTTGACGAAACTGGTAACTTCATACCCATACAAAACATAAGCATTTCCAATGCTAAAAAACGAAAGGAAATTCTCAATCGCTTTAAAATGTAACCCAGTAGTGGGGCTTTACAGTAGGTACAGAAAGTACCACAATCATCCGCCATTTTTGGGCAAATTTGCTGCCAACTTAAAAAAATTGACAAATAAAATCTGAATAGCTGTAATTTTTTATAACCTAACTTCATAGTACTGTCATGTTTTATAAAAATATCATTGAACTATATACTATAGAGTGTTCAATGAAAAATATATACAGATATCTCCAAACAGGTGGAACAATCTCTAACATTAAAGTTACTAGAATCTGGTAACTTCCGCCATTTTTGGGCAAAAATCATGCGTTCTCTCTCTAACACACGAGCGCAATGGATTGCGGTACTTTCTATATTTAGTGACTTTATAGAGGCAGTGGCGACAATCAAGGTTGTTTTATTAAATAAATAACCTTGGGTGACAATAGAGTGTCTAATTTTTGATTGGGCGTTGAGATCGGCCGCCATTTTGCGTCAAATTTCACGTGTTTCCGGTAATAGATATGCTCACGCGCATTCCCGCGCTTCTATAAACGTCACTGGTTGACAAATTTGAAGTACAGGTGCCATAATATTCCTACAAGATGACAGCCTGACATTAGCGACTTCTGAAGTCAAATGCCAGAGGCAGACGATGAAAAATTTGTGTTTCGATGGCCGTGAATTCAGTACCTAATTGGATTTCCGCGTGCAATTAGCATTGGAGGACAAAGGCATCGAAAAATAGCTGAAAACGAATGTGACGGAACGTAATATGTGTGACAATGTGGCAGCAATTGAGGATATTTTTGTGAAACGCGATACCATATTCGACTCGCAGTGCAATAGCCCATCGAACAATTTCCATGAGTTGGATTCAGCGAAGAGATTATGTTGACGAGACAGAGTAAGACGTTCAATTGAAAGGATGGTTTTCAGAAAGCAGTTGATGGAATCTGGACCATCCACTCAGGCGGAGCTGCGGAAGTGTTTTCAATTAGACTTATTCAATGGTAGCGAAAATCATAATTATAAGTACGTCTTTTGCTTGGATTGGAGAGAAATGTTGTTTTATTTAATAAGTGTAATAATCTGGTTCTTCTTGATAATACTGTCTTTTCATTTCCTTCACCTGCAAAGATATACAAAATTTTACATTGAATAAATGTTCTTAATTCTGATATTCAGTCCAATTGTTATAAATTTTCATCTAAAAGGGAAAGATGTTCTCATAATACTTATAGGGTTTTGTTTCTTACTAGAAACAACCAAATTTATATTCATATTTACAGTTTTTATATCGCTAATTGTACTAATAAAACGTTTAGAAAATAGTCGTTCACAATGTGTAACGCAACCACTGCGCGCAGCGCCGGTAATTTGACTGCTCCCTAATATAATATTGCGGTGTACGCCACACATGCCTACGTGTATTGTGTGTTGCCACCTTTTTGACGCAAAATGGCGGCCGAACTCCTATTGCCGCCACTGTCTCTATAAAGTCACTGTACCTACCTCTACCCATCTCTCACAAAAATTCGCCACGGCCCCTGGTAACGGCTGATTACGGGCGATGCCGTTCCAGTTACAGAGTATATAGTTCAATGGGGTCAAGTAAGCAGGTACCAAGATTCTAAGAAAGGGTGAAATACACAGGATGTGATTCATCTTTGGTACAATAAAGTCCTTTTGTTAAAAGCAAGATGGAAAATTACATGGTCTTGTAGGCAAATTTAATTAAAACAAAATATGTGAAAATTACGAATCGTACCTAACTCATTTATCGCACATATGTAGATTCTAAACTGAAGAGCTTTGATTTGATTAGTGTAATCCCGCTTCTGCAAGATAGGTAACCCGCCCCTGGATTACTACCTGCATTAAAAAACACAAAATAACAACAAACATTTTATGGAGTGACGCATTCACGACCGCTATTCAAGACAAGATGCCAAACGTAACCCACATTCGTGCTTTCTCGGGACCGGGCATTAGGCCGCCAGACATTAGGACGCAGACATTCGGACGCGGACATTTGGTCGCAGACATTGGGACGCGGACATTAAGACGCAGACATTGGGCGCGGACATTAGGACGCAGACATTGGGACGCAGACACTGGGACGTAGACATTGGGATGCGGGCATTAGGACCCAGGTACGTAGTTTCATCCCTTGGTGCACTTAAAATAAAGCATGGAGCCATCAAATTCGCGTTCTCCCCCTCCCCCCCTCGACTCCCTTCTTTTTCGCGTTTCAGGAGGGGTCCGCGTTAGTGTCGCGAAGGGAGGGGAAGGCGCGGAGCGACGCGCGCGACGTTGCGATTCCGGACTCGGGAGGGACCGATCCTTCATCTGAGACCGCTGTAAAGTAACCTGCATGATGTTTGCGTCCTAATGTCCGCATCCAAATGTCCGCGTCCCAATGTCTGCGTCCTAAAGTCTTGCGGCCCATTGCCATAGCGCCGTGCTTTCTAGATCACGAACCATCAACGGTTCTAGATGGCGTGTTACCGCCTAGAATTTGCATGGTTGCCAACTCTCAAAAATGTATGTGTATCGTCGTAAGTTGAATATACAGGGTGGAACCTCTCAGACGTATGTTAGTTATGTGTATTGTTGGCTGCCTTTATCAATATGGAAGCGAAACACGTTATGTGGAGTGCACATTTTGGTCATATGGTCATTACGAATAAAGAGTTCAACAATCATTGTAATTATATCTTATGACATACCGTGTGTCCCAGGGAGAATGGGGTTAATGTATTTTTTCGCGAAGGATCCACGAAGCCTTTGATATATATTTGAAGTTATGTTATTGCGCTTGCCTGGTACTGGAAAGAGAGTAGTAAGGTGCATGGTGCACACTAATTTCAAAGGCCTCGTGGAGCCTTTGCGAAGTTGAAAGATATGATGCTGAACACACTGATGTGTGACCTGTGGGCTGTGGGATGATCAAAAAGTGTTTTCAATTAGACTTACTCAATGGTAGCGAAAATCATAATTATACGTCTTTTGCTTAGACCAATTAGTTTGTAATAAATTGATTGAGAGGAATTTTGTGTTTTATTTAAACACGTGTAATAATCCGTTCTTGATATTACTGTCTTTTCATTTCCTTCACCTGCAAAGATATTCAAAACTTTATATTGAATAAATGTTCTTAATTCTGATATTCAGTCCAATTGTTATCAATTTTCATCTAAAAAGGAAAGATGTTCTCATAATACTTGTAGGGATTTGTTTCTTACTAGAAACAACCAAATTCATATTCATATTTACAGTTTTTATATCGCTAATTGTACTAATAAAACGTTTAGAAAATAGTCGTTCACAATATGTGTAACGCAACCACCGCGGGGCCGATAATTTGACTGCTCCCTATATGATATTGCGGTGTACGCCACACATGCCTACGTGTATTGTGTGTTGCCACCTTTTTGACGCAAAATGGCGGCCGAACTCCTATTGTCGCCACTGTCTCTATAAAGTCACTGTAGGTGCGTGTAAAGTCACTAAATATAGAAAGTACCGCAAGCCATTGGGCTCGTGAAGAGAACGCATGATTTTTGCCCAAAAATGGCGGAAGTTAGAATGTTAGGGATTGTTCCACCTGTTTGGAGATATCTGTATATATTTTTATAAAACATGACAGTACTGTGAAGTTAAGTTATAAAAAATTACAGCTATTCAGATTTTATTTGTCAATTTTTTTAAGTTGGCAGCAAATTTACCCAAAAATGGCGGATGATTGCGGCCTGCGTTATAGTGACTTTAGGTGCGTGTAAAGTCACTAGATATAGAAAGTACCGCAATCATCCGCCATTTTTGGGCAAATTTGCTGTCAACTTAAAAAAATTGACAAATAAAATCTGAATAGCTGTAATTTTTTATAACCTAACTTCATACTACTGTCATATTTTATAAAAATATATACAGATATCCCCAAACAGGTGGAACAATCCCTAACATTAAAGTTACTAGAATCTGGTAACTTCCGCCATTTTTGGGCAAAAATCATGCGTTCTCTCCCTAACACACGAGCCCAATGGATTGCGGTACTTTCTATATTTAGTGACTTTAAGTGCGTGCTGCCATCTATAGAGACGTAAAAGGTACAGTGACTTTTACTGGAATATAGCTTTTGGCAGGTTATACAAAATTTATCGAAATAGACCCTCCCTTCACCTTCCAGCCGCCCTCCGATCTCGAAAGTAAGTGGGGGAGTGCCGGTATAGTTTGTAAAAACCAATTCCTTTCGATGAGGCCTTCCATTAGAATACCACGAAGTGTTGAATGTGTGTTTACCCCCTCCCTCCCCCTTCTTCAGAAGGTTCACTTTGTCCTAAAAGTAGTTCAATACCAAGTGCGTCCGGACGGATGGACGGAGGAAACGCAATCAAGCCCCTTTTTTTATAATTTAAAAAAAATACGCTAAAAATTCCGTAAGAGAAACAGGTATCTTGTTTCAAATGTTGACTACACCTTTTCAATAAACTTGTAGTCCTTGATTGTTCCACTTGGTCTATTGTAATCTATATATAACATAATATGCAAAACTAGCAAGGTTTATAAGAAATGTGCATTGTTGGTGGCCTAACCATTTGCAATAAAATTGAAGTGGAAATTGACTAATGGTGCTATCTCATCGCTGAAATCTTGTCACTATGTGGAGGAAAAGCAGACCAATCGTAATTCATTTTCATTAAGGATTAAAACATGTCTTGAACGTCACACTTCATAAACAGAATTAACTTTGTGAAAGGGCCCAAGTTTATGGAAAGGCCTTTAGTCAAAATACCGGACAACTTCGTGCATCTCCCCAAGCATGCCAAATTTCGGCATCATATGCATATCTTCACGGATGTTGTACCCATTTGCACTGACGATTGAAGTCCGGTTGCAGGTACTTCCCAAAGGACAGCTAGTAGGATGGGAATTGCCTCACTAATGTTTGTAAACTTTAAATAGTTCCTCTTACATCACCTTTTGACATACATAACGCATTAATTCACCATACATTCTTACGTATATCTATTGTGGAACAGTTTAACTTCTATATCAGTTTAACTTCCCACAATCTCGTGATTAGATAGAGTGTGTATAAAATGGAGTTTAGATATGACTGATTAACGATGTAGAAAAGACAAAATGATTGTTCATTAACCTGAAAGTGATACCTATAGGTGAAAAGCAAAAATATTTACTTCGTTTATTATTATTGTTAGTTAATTATGTATACAGTGCCGTATTTAAACTAGTCAGTTACCTTGAGCCTTGGAGATCATCCGCGAAAAAATGTTCAACAAACAAGTGTCGTTCGTCAAGGATTCCAAATACAAACCCCTATTAAGGGGTGACAGCAAACGGAAGGAGGTAATCAGTATTATTCTTAATGTACCTACAACGTCAATTAGTTGCAATTGAACTATCGATTACGTAAACATTTGTATCGTAGTAATGTTGCCTTGAATATCCGTGGAAAAATCCTATTGTAGAATAACCCATAGCTGCGGTGGTTTGAACTAACGCAAAACCGCAGACATGATGGATCTCCATCCACTTGATCGATAACGCCATTTACGTTCAGATAAAACTTATCTATATAATGAAAATTGAAAGGTTATATTATAAAAATTCAGAAATGTCGTGACTTTTCAGAAAATATGCAACAGCGTCGTTTCAATTTTATATAGATAAGTGTCTATTGTAGGATTCGTAAACAAAGCTTTGATCGCTCGTTTCAAAAGTATCAGTGTAGACTGTAGAGATTAGCAAAATAAATGCTCGTCGTCAATATGTTTATTTTAAAAATGTGCCTCGCCGTGCTGTGAAGATGTCTCTCAGGATTAACAGTAATCAAAGTGGTTCGCGCTCGCCGTCGCCTCGTCCCAGAAGTCCGGACCGGTTACCGTTGATTTTTGGACCTCCACGAAATTATGGGTCGTTTTTACCGTATTATCAGTACGTGAAAGCTACGGCACGTGCGTCACAGGTAAAATAGATTAACTTCTTCCGATTTGGAGCGCCGGAATTGGTGCATTAGTCATATCTTTGATCGTCTGACGTATCACTCGATGGGCCAATACTTCGTCATAAACACATTTCCTAATCTTCCTTGAACTCGTTACTTCCGATTTATGATGTTCTGGTAAATACGCACGAGATTGGCCCATTGCTTTATGCAAAATTTTCAGGTGATCAACCCGTGACAATCAATGAGAATCAATTTTTTTAAAATTAAGATGATTGAATCTGAATTGGAGCAACATTGTAGTTTAGTATGTAGGTGATAAATAATGATAATAAAACCTATAAAATGCTACTTGTTAACAGTAATCGTACTGCGGCTAATTAGTAGGGTCATAGAATAATTGGGAAGGCATACGAAATACGAATTTAGTGAATTTATTGTAAACCTAAACTCAACTAAGGTCCTTCAGGTTCAAAAAATCATGAGTAAATTGTAATTTTTCTGCTTCTATCCTGAAAAATTTGACGCCCGTTCTAGAAATCAACGGCAGTGGCGCCGTCAGGGGATGGGCCGTAATGTTGTTCGTACTCCTCTTGACCCACCCTTTTAAAAAAGTTCAACGCTCCCATGCATTAAGAATTGTGCTGTGAATGCGGGCCGCGGATCGTTTCACTTTTTATCCATATCTCCAAATATTAATTTAAATTCACTTTATTTTGTTAATAATGGGCGACCAAAAAAGGATTGACGTCGAGTCGCCCTTGGAAGTTCAAGTTAAATATGAATTCGCATGTAAACAAAAATTCCAAAGGTGACTCGACAGCAACTATTTTTTGATCGGATAGTATACAAGGTGAGTTTTTTTATTAGTATGGGGTTCACCTAAACGGTTAAGAGATACAGAGTAGCGTAAATGAGCAACGAATTGCGCTTCCAGAGTTTATTGTAGTAGGTGCACAAAGAAGTTCACCCTGTATATTCACCATTCATGAATATGTTGGGATAAAGTTGTAATAATTTATATACAAAAGGCAATTACCCTTGTTAACATTTTTATTGAATATGACGATTACGAATATTACAGCACATTACATTTCTTTACCATGGCATCGCAACTATTTTTTTACAAATACTAAAGACAGTTTTACACTACTCCTTAAGCTAAAACCTAGTTTACACGTTAAACATGTTTTAACGCTATTTTAAATAGTTACCAAAAGTAAGATGGGCAACAGTACCTACGCATTTAATTTCCGCATCCGTTATCACTTACCTGCTGTAAGTAGGATGTATTACATTTATCTAAATTAATGAAATATACTAAATAAACAAATGTGTTTACTTGATGAGTTGACAACATTGCGTATACTCCTATCGGTCTGGTATCGGCACGTTGTCTTGGGGCGATGTTATAATAATAATGAATATTATAGTGTGGGTAGTTTTGCACTGTTTAATTCATTTCAAAGACAAACACAAGTATAAATTGTGCACAGGGTTTGTGCAGATAAAGCGCATTTTTTTAAACCGAAATAGCTTTTGTTTTGACATCACCAATGAATATATTTCTTGCAGACGTTTCAATCGCCCTTTGTGAGTACCCTCTTCTGACAATCCGTTCTTGAGGTATAGGGGAATATACCCGATCATGATAATAGGTCGAGGAGAAGGGCTATGGATGGTAGAAATACTTCCTTTCGTTGAGACCTTTCATTAGAGTACCATGAAGGATAAAACTAGTTCCACTCCCCCCCTCCTCCTCCACCTCGTACTTTGATAAGAGGACAAAAAGAAGGGCAGTAGTTGGTAGAAAACGGTTCCTTTCGTTGAGACCTTTCATTAGAGTACCATGAAGACTAAAACTAGTTCCACTTTACCACCACCACCACCATTTAATAAACGCTCGTCTGACCCTGCACTGAACACAGTGTGATTTTTATATTTAAAATTGCACACCCTGTTTAAACAATCTTTGTTGTTTAAAGGAGTGTCGTTTCGCAATAAAATTTTTTGACAATCTAATGCTGAATAATTGAACAAAAAACTTTTGAGTTGTACTTGTAACGGGTTAATTACATGTACAAAGCTCAACATTTTGGCTCTTTATCTCCTCTTAAAATTTAATGCTCTGGTTTGATTGAACTCCAATAATTACTCCAATGAAACAAAATAACCCAAACCGCTTTGTTTGGACTCGATTCTTATCAATAAATTCAATACAAAATCTATTTTTTGCAAATAATTCTCATAGGCCGATTCCTTTAGGAATATTAAAATTACTTCGAACAAAATTTCTTAGTGCAAATTCCTAAAAATAATCGACCACTACTGATTACTTATAGTAATTGATGCGAATGAGATTCCTTTCATGCTACAAAATTGATATTATATCTTCTTGGAAAATGCTGCTCCCTTTAGAAGTATGGAAATAGACCGCTTCAATGGTACAGTTGCCTCCGTGATGAATGCAAAACCAAAATGTCCCTACGTATTGCGAATCCGAGCAAACCGGCTTCAATTTCGTGAAACTAATACTCAAGATCGTAGCTATACAAAGGAACAAAGTACCAATACTCCGCTGTTTTTTGTTACGGGTAAATGTATGTCTGCGAATTCCCAGTTGTATACAAAATTTTATACATCGCGCAAGGCACTGTCGAATGCAGTCACTCAACTTTAAATAACTTGCTTTTAAGTTTTAACCAGCCGTTACGGTTAGCGATCTGAACTTTTTGTTTGTTACTCTACTGCTCTTCGATAATTTTCTTTACCAAAAAGTTGCTTTTCAGACACGTGAACCAATAAAAATCTTGGCACACTGTAACGGGAGGCCCCTACGGGTTAATTTTTAAATTTCTTTAGTTCAGTTATAGTACGAATATGTAAAATTGCCTATGTATCGCTTTATACGAATAGTGGACGCGAGTCGGTTACAAGCAGGCTTGTTTTGAATGTGTGGGTTAGAAGACAGTGAACCGTCCAGCTTCGTTGGTTCCCTTTTGCATAACCGATCGACGAGAAATAGATAAGAATGAGGGCATTCGATTGGCCGACAACGGATGCTCGTCGCGAACTGTGCATTTGTTCCGTTTTAAGCTCGCGCGGAATAAAAGACAAAAGGGAAGTTCCGTTCGAAATTTTTTAATCGCGGAAGGGACTAAGTGGGAAAAAATATGTTGGCGAAAAAACGAAAACTGTCGGTGAGCCCAAATTCGAGAAGATTGTGATTAATCGATTTCCGGAAATGAAATTGAAATGAAGTTCGTGACGGATTATAAAATACAGTTAAAGTGGAATTGTATGGGTCAGTGTTAGCGCGCACGCAATTGCAATTGTGAAATAAACATCGTCAAAAGGAATATTAACGTCGTTAAGCTGCGAACGCATAGTTTCGTGGAAAAACCAATTAACCGGACGTTCGATTCATAAGATGTTATAGTAAAAAGTTGCATGTCATAAACTGGCTTCGTCAAATACACATACACGGAAAAATCGGTTTTGAAAATTGTCTCATACATTTATTCAACTACAAACACACGTGTCTGGTGAATAAATCATAGTTAAAATGGCGTTTCGATTGATGAAAAACTGAAAGCGAAAAATTAACCGTTTCGACCTTGAATTCGTTTGTACCCTTTGAAATGACGTAAGTAGAAAGCCAGATTGAATGCAGTCGGGATAAATAAAAAAGTTCATTTCCCGATTATTTCTAACAACTTTTGTTGTAATCGTACGTGGAGTCAGCTACATTTCCCCCAGAGATTAAATTTTATCATTGCCCAGCTGTAACACACAGCTGAAACACCTTATTTAAGGTAACGTAATTTTTTTTTATTTGTATAAAAAATGATCGGTTCTTTTTGCATTAAATTTCTTATTAAAGTATCACTCGTGATATTTTCCGAAAGAAATTGATAGGTTGCATGGAACGAAGTTGTATCGTATTTAATGATCATTATTTGAACACATCTAAAGGAATTTTGGATTTCATTCTTTTGGAAATTGTACATTCATTGTAAATGAGTTCCGTTTTTTTTTTGCTTAGCTATAAGGTGTATTTTTGTATGAAAGTTGTCATTTTTCTTATTGTTATTGAAGCAAACGTGGTCACCGTATAGTTTGCATTTCGTGTACATAACCAATCTTTTAAACAAG
Source organism: Photinus pyralis (assembly GCF_008802855.1). Classification (NCBI taxonomy): domain Eukaryota; kingdom Metazoa; phylum Arthropoda; class Insecta; order Coleoptera; family Lampyridae; genus Photinus; species Photinus pyralis. Next base: position 19,541,811 of record NW_022170738.1, on the reverse strand, counting down.
CCAGAATGCAAGAGAAAGTCCATTGTTTTTGTTTCTTTTAAAATAAAAGGTGTTCCCATAAGAAAGCAAGCGTCCAATTTGGACCATCCTGTACCATGTCGGCATTTCTTTTGAAAGTATTACTCGCTTGTGATTGTATGGAATATTCAGCATTATGCGATTGCTGAGTACGATTTGAGAATTTATCTGGTGATTACTAACTAGTCTGGGATAGTATATTTTTTAGCGCATTTTTTTAGAATTAAAAAAAATTTGTTTGTTAATAAATTGTATCTCTAATTGTATTCTAATTAAAGGTCTCAGCGAAAGGAACCGTTTTCTACCAACTACTGTCCTTCTTTCTGTCCTCTTATCAAAGTACGGGATGAAGGGGAGGAACTAGTTTTATCCATCATGGTACTCTAATGAAAGGTCTCAACGAAAGCAATAATTTCTACCAGCCATAGCCCCTCTCGACCTCTTATCGTGATCGGGTATATTCCCTTATACCTCAAGAACGGATTGTCGGAAGAGGGTACTCACAAAGGGCGATTGAGACGTCTGCAAGAAATATATACATTGATGATGTCAAAACAAAAGCTATTTCGGTTTTAAAAAAATGCTCTTTATCTGCACAAGAGTTGTGCACAATGTATACGTGTTTGTAATCAGATCCTGATTGGCCCACTTGACACATTTTCTTCGCGAGTTTTTATCGAGGTTGTGCGGTTCCTGTACGTAATATTATGAGTTAATTAGCGAATTGTTTTATAACGTTTAAGACATTATGGGTTTAATTCAAATCAAAATTCCCGATTTCACAAACGATGATAAGGGTTTAGGAATGATTAAAATCATTAGAATGTGAAACGTCTTACCTTATAGGTTGTCATCGTTTTTTGTGAAACGGGCATTAATCCAATTTGTTACCTTAGAAACGAAGGTGAAGGTGAATCACGTTCACATATTTAAATTAAATGTTGTACTTTTCATTCCTTTTTACCCAGAAATGATTGTCTGGTGCTCGATTCGCGTTGGTTTGGGCACACAGTAGCAACTGATGTCAGCCAGGCAGGGACAGGATAGACATAAATGCATGAGATTATTAAATATAATTGCGATACGTTCAAGTTTAAGAAAGGTAATCCCGATAGAATAATTTAGCCTTTTCTTTAATTCTACGTTGTGGTAAATTATGTTAATTATACGGGCCAATTTTAAATAATTACATAGGTGTATGTACGTACTGAAGCACACTATTAATCTCGTGAATAGCATCTGAATGCTACTTATTATTTTGTGGGGAAACTGTTTAATTGCACCGTATCCAATGAATCGGCAAGTATGGGAGCGTTGGTGGGTTTGTGGTTTTTCTTTTACGTTACGTGGGGAAATTTGTCTGGTTATGCTAAAAAAAATGGTTCCTTATTTTTGGTTATATACCTCGTCTGGACGTAGTGTGAAAATATTTAACTACCACACTTTGATGTGTGTGCACTTTAAATGAAAAAAAAAAACTCTTGTTGTGCCTTTGTTTGTGTCATTTTGTGGTGAATACCTATTAAAATATAGTGCGTTTGAGAAGAGGAATTTGTCCAACGTAGAGGGAGCCACTGTTTCTAGATGATTTTCTCAAAAAAGGCATGTGCATTTCTGTTAAGTATTTATAAACGTTAAGCGCTTCACAGTAGTCGTATCAAGGCAATAAATAGCCTACAAGGTATGGGTAATGATGATTTAGTTAAACTTTTGTCAATAATGACAATGGTAAAACCGGTACAACTGAATTCAAACCTGATGGTCAAAATGGAGACTCGCAGTTCTATATAAACAGATGCAACCTGCAATAGATGCTAATAGATTTTTTTGATCGTTTTTGCCATTTGGTCGCAGTTTTGCTTTTTGCAGTTCCCAAATTTAATCTCGAATAAATGATCAAGCGTCACCGGCTTCCCCACTTTAATTGTTTCTACAGCAGCTATAGTTTTCAATTAGTCAATTGAAACATGCCTATTTGTTCTATCCCATGGAGCAAATAACCTGCGTGCTTTGGTTTTGAATGTCGCTCTGACATCAGCTGACAACAGAAAGATCACCTCCATCATTATGAAGAGGCATGCGATAATCTAATCAATAACCTATTGATAAAGCTTTGAACAGGAAGACGAAATTATGTACATGTTATCGGTCACAAATAAATCGACACCAATCTCTTATTTCCGCCTAGATATGCGTATCGAACGACGTCGAACTTATGTTACTATACTTAATTAGTAAATGAAAACAGGTTTAGTTGTTATGAGATTACCGCTGTAGAAGCTCTGTTGCGTTCAGGTAGGAAATTAGAAATACTACCCTCACCCGATAGTTATGTTTACGGCCGAGACGTAACCGAGGCTGAGTTTTCACTTTTTACTGAGTGACATACGAAAAACGTAAAGCATTTTACTAGCATGTCGGTGTCTGGTCGACAGTATCAATTTCGTTGATTTTACTTTACTAATAACAACTAATGAAGTCGTGTGCCATGCTCTTGAGTTTCTTGTTGGCTGCATAGCTTAGCCCTCGGCTTAGCCTAAGAGAAATCATACCTTTTTTAGTGCTAAATATATGATTTTTTTTAAAAAGTACAGAATAATAAGCGCAAACCGACGATCTAAAACGTTTGATTTTCCAAAAAGTTCGCAAACCCTAGTTGTTCCCATTTACGCTTTTTTCCAGGGAGTGGATTCTCGCCGAACCGAAGGAAACAAGGTTTTGTTTCGTTAGTTTTGAAAAATTATGTTATTCGGTTCGTTTTCTTAATTTAATAGTCAACCAAAACATTCATGCGGAGAATAATCTAGAATTATTTTGTTTCCGGCTTTATTTTTTTAAATCGTCCTGCTAGAGGTCGCTTTAGTGGACGAGTACCAATCCTTATTTCTCAGACATGCGTTGCTTACATTACACACATTTAGTATACCAAAGTGTATACCAATTAAGTTAAATTTATTGGTTTGGGTTTTTCCCAAATGCACTGGAGGTCTAAATTATTTCGTTTGGGAGCTATACCCTAAACGTGACTCTTTATCTCTTCTTAAAACCTGGAATTCAAAATTTAATACTCTGGTTTGATTGAACTCGAATAAATACTAATGTGAACTTAATTAATTGAAATATATTAGTACAAACAAAGGGGATCAATTGCTATTTACAAAAATATTCGTTTGCTTCATAAAAAGGGATACAAAAAATGCATTCCGTGATTAGATGTCCATACTAAATTTGATTCATCTATAATACCATAGGTAATGAATTATTGGCTCCTGTTCAAAATATACACACACCTCTGACTGCTAAACAAAATTTCAATCCAACCAAAGGAATGGTATCACTGAAATTAAATGTAAATTTTCCAATCAGTGAAACAAAATAACCAAAATCCTTTGTTTGGATTCGATTCGTATCAATAATTCATTATGATACAAAATCTGTTTCATGCAAGCAATTTTCACGGGTCGATTCCTTTAGAATTATTAAAATTCCTTATGCAAATTCCTAGAATTAACAGACTACTTCTTTATACAAATAAACAAAATTCAAATAACTTATAGTTATTGACGTGGGTTTTATTCTCTTCTGGTAACAAATCGATCTTATCTCTGCTTGGCAAATCCCGCTTTCTTCAGAAATATGGAAACCTTGGAACGAACCTGGTCCTGATGAATGCAAGATTTGATGAAAAAATAGTTGTATGAATCGCGCATCCAGCCAAATCTATTAGCGATCTGAAAAAATTTCTTTGTTTATCACAATGTCAGTTTATTAACGGGCTACTAGCGAGTTGCGGTATCTGTCCGGCCATTAGCACGATATTTCGAAAACAAATGGACCAATTACGATGAAATTTTGCAGGAGGATTCTTTATCAGATTTGTAGATCGTATTTCGTAAATTGATAAGTGATAATGTAGGCAAAAAATAAGGATGTCCCTTTTGACATCTCGGTTAGTTATAATTATAGCTTTAGCCATGTAATACGCAATGCCAAAATTTGAGTCTAATCGATTCAACATTCACAGTGCCCTTTTGGCGTTTCGGTCATTTATGAACCGAATTTCAAACTTTTTTTATTTCTGAAGGTGTTTAAATGAAACTTGATACATATGCATTTGGAATAAAACCTAATATAACTTCAGTTTCAAAATTTGGTTTTGCGCATGGGCAGTGCCAACTTTCTTATTTATGAAGGGATTTAAATTAAATTTGATACATAGCCACTTGGAATAAAAGCAAATTTAACCCCAGTTTCAAATTTTGGTTTTGCGCATGTGCCCACTTTCTTATTTAAATGAAATTTGATGCACTTTATGTCGATCCGTATGTGGTTCCCCATGGTCTACGGGTTCCCCACTCATGTACATGGTTATGGTTAGTGTTGCAACAGAAGCAGAAGCGGAAACAGAAGACAAAATATTTTTGCGGAAGGAGAAGCGGAAATGTAATACTATAATAAATTTCATAATAACTATGTAAAATAATTATTGATACAAATTTAGTTTATTATAATATGCGATAAAACACACGAATTGCTGCGACGAAGTAATGAGATGAATGAAAGTAAACAAAGACAAACAACCCGCGACACATCTGATGCACAACCGTCTATAATTACAAGCCGTGCTGAGAATTATGACAACACTGCATGGTAGGCCGATTTCCTAATTCAACTTGGCAGATTTCAGGTGTATTTTATACGTGTTTTGGGTGTAATATCCCTATGTACCTGTTTTAACAGAGTGAGATTGCGACAATTTGTGTTACTCTGTATGGAATGAACAGAAATTATTATTCAGGTAAGTTGCTAATCGAAATACATCGATTTGTTGTCATAACCTCTAAAGCAGGCTACTCCTTGCTGGACCCTTTTCAAGCACTTGTATTTGTTCAAAGTACCTGTACAAGCTCAAATATGACCTACACACTACGTGGTGCGTAAGTACGGTAAGTGTTTATCGTGAAAAAATACAATTAGTTTGTATTTCAGGTAATCTAGCACGGACATGTCAAATCGATTTTCTGAAGGAACCTTTCAACTTATTCCCAAGAGTTCATAGTACGGGAATTTGAAGTCTACGGGGCTCCCCTCTTTAAAAGCTTCGTAGCTAGATCCACTGGAGTAGCGACTGGCTTAAAATCTGCCATTACGAATCACCAAGCGTGTGCTTCACCTCGACCTCTTTCGACAGAAGTTCACCAATTTCGGAGATCTCGATGGAAAACACATTATGATGCAGTTACCAATTTACAGCGTTCCGAATTTTAAAGTCAAATAAAAATGTTATTATCCATTTTTGTAAACACAATTGTAAGTTGCCTAAGTATCTTTCTTCTATATTAAAACCGCCAAGGCGAAACACAGGAGAGAGGAAAATGCCATTTTTCAAGAGCAACAAGACGCCATTAAATCGGCCCACCGATTGACTTTCGAACAACGTTGCCAAACTTCTCAGCATGGCTTGTAATTATAGACGGCTGTGTCTGATGGCCCTCTCGCTTGACAAACCCCGCCCGCGGCTCACGTCACGCACCGTCCCGTTCGGCGTTGCCATATTTATAAAATTCGGTATACTTCCGTTATAAAATAGCGGAATGGGAAGCGGAAGCGGAAACGATTCAGAACTTCCGCACTTACTGATGCGGAAGCAGACGTCTGTTGCATCACTAGTTATGGTCATCAAACGGTTGTATGCTCAACTAGTTTGCTATTCGGGTTGCAAACCTGTTCACCCGTGAGCGGATGGCCTTATAGACTGAAAGAACGACAGCTTTTGTGCGATGATGTCAGTTGAAGAAAATTCAGCCAGAGAAAAAAAAAGAACGAGTAATGAGTAACTCAAACCGCTCCTTTTTTCTCGTTGGTTGCGTATGCTGCTAGGTTTACCTATTTGGCGATTATTACTTTTGTCAATGACTGTACATCATATCAGAGTGCTTGAATCACGTTCTTCTGTAATCTTTGATTGCAGCGCTTTCTAAAGGACAAAAAGAATTCTTTAAATAACGGAAAACTTATTTCTTTTGCTGGTACAAAATGCCATGTGGTTTCCATACTCTAATCGTCGAGGGCTCTTCCAAAGCGCATTTATTGTAAAATGTTTAGCTTGACCTGTAAGTGAGAAAAAAGAGGTTCATTTCCAAAGTTAGTATGTAAGGTTAGTGGTAAAATAGTTAGTGTATATTATATTACCCTAGCTCGGCTCATCACGATCTCAAAACTTGATCGCAAGAAACACAAAAAGGAAAATGAAATAGGCTTTTTGTGCAACCGCGCGTCTTTTCGGAAGTTAAACTAATTGAATTGTTGTCGGAAAAAGTATAAATCGTAACGGTATTACCTCGGGTATTACGAAAAGGGTGAGTGCACAAAATGATAATAGAGGGAATAGCAAGTATCAACATTTAGAATTTGGAGGTTCAGAGTCCGTAACGAACAAAATCAGTCGAAATCATTTGTTGCAAAATTTGAACAATCTCAATATGGTACTGCAAGACCATTGAAATTATGTTAGTTTCACAAAGAAATCAAATGAGTGTTTGGTGTTACCAACAGCACTAAGAGCCGATAGCTGTTGGCAGTATTCACTTAGAATTTTCGTGATAGATTTCGATCAATCCGTTTTTTACAAAAAAAATGCAATGAAAACACTACTTACTTTTTAATAAGAATTTTACCTTACAAATTGTACAGTAGGTAATATTTCAGTGAATTTTACAAGCCATTATCCCGTCCAATCCCATGTACAAATATCTTCGATCTGAAAGACAAACTATAATAAAATGATTGGCGTAATGCGTGATTAAATTGAAATCAAACGCAGTTATTTTTTACGATTATTAACGTCAAGGTCGGGGCGAAATTTGCAATAGTTTTAAATGTTAAGTGACACATTCGCCATGATTTCATGTCTTCATCTGTTTCAAGAAGGTCGACCAATATTTGGATATGGCAGTACTTCGATGGTAAAAACGACACGAACGTAAAAATGTTTATCGATCCACTAATCAATTAGAGAACAGATAAAATAGTTAATATCGCTACTTTACTGTGTAATTAATTATGTAATAATAGCCGATGATTTAGTACAACTATTAGATAATTTTATAGCGGTTACTTACTTTATTACTTTGCTAATAACGGCGGCCAAATAGTGTTAATATATTTGTTTATAACATTCAATGGATTATTGCCACTAATTAGTGAGGCATTCAACAGCCGCTGTAATTTAACTGAGCTTAAACTAAGTGGCATGATACAATAATCTTAATGTGCTAGTTTCATGATCTCTCTTGTATTGAGTACTACACTTTTAATTGAGAAATATGTTTAAAACGTCGAGGAAATTTAATGTTGACCAGGTAACAAACTCTCTCTGACTATTCATCAACCACGTTTACTAAATTTTCATTTTCTAATCAAAGTAATAATAAAATAATTTTGCAAAGTGTCAAAACTTCGGTCGGAATTGTCTCCATCAAAACCCAAAGCGAGACATAGCATTGCTGTCTTGGACACGACACCTCAGAGGCGCACTTCATTCTTAAACCTGCACATCCCAGATTCTCCATGGAGAAGGTCTCTCAGTCACATACATCTTCCGACATTTAAAATTACAACACCCGATGGAGAAAGTAATCGAAAGTTTTACTTTGGTCTCGGTTTCAGGAGACATTCACATAACGTTAGTGATCGTTTCGACTCTAACACTAACATATGCCAAGTCCTGCATAACAGTTAACATCTCGGTCTTTTACAGTTCTTTATGGATAACAATAAACACGTTTGGATTTTTCGTGTGACCTCTAATGAATTAATACGCTAGCACTAATTTAAAAAAAAAAGTATGGAATTTTTTATTAATTGCTTTTTTTGTTTTTAGACCCTTCACCAATCGGAGTCAATGGTGTCTCTATGCTTTCGTTCTTTAGCTGGATATGTAAATGAAGATAACTTGCAAGGTTTGCAGTCGTTTTTGGAAAATAAGCAAGTGCAGGTCGATGATAGGGATGAAGTAAGCATTTCCATTTTCGTTTTAAAAAAAAACATGTGCAAAAAGTATGGAACGTACATTTCTCAAGAGTAATTTGTGACTAATTCCAAATTTTTGTACTGTCCTGTTGAGGATGATTTCATTATTATTATTATTATTATTTCATGATTGTACTGCAGCATTGAATGATAAAGTTGGACAAGACAAAAATATGTTATTAGTAAATACAAAACAGTTCAGAGCAGATGACAAATTTACTGGGAGATGAAACAGTCTGAAGAATGAAAACTATTTGTAGAAGGGAACGTAGTCACATGAAACATCATTTTCAATGAGATGCTCTTACCAGATATTGAATACAGCAACAACTCCAGTCGAGTCTGAACTATCTGTATATGCTTGTTCATGCTGAAACCCCGCCCACTCAAAAATAAAGGCAAAATATAATTTAAAAAAATATGCCACTATTGGAGTCGACAGCTCATAGTTGATCAGATGAGTGTGTTCCATTCTTATAAATTTTCAGTCAAATCTTTCTTGCAAATAGCCTTTGACACATGAAAAACAAATTTGAGTAGGACATGTAACGGATGTTACACATTTTGCTTCCTTCCATTTATGGGTAACGTTTCTATACTTAATTAAATTAGGGTGGTTCTTGTTATGTAATTATATTAATATGCCTCAGCTGCTCACCGGCTAATAACCCTCTTCTGGCCTCTCGAAGAAAAGGTAAAGGGATAAATAATAACTCAATAATCTTTATTTTTAGATGGTTCTTATTTTCTTAAAAATATGGCCTTTGTCGAGTCGATGGTGTTTTTTTCTGTCCGTGAACACGATAACTGTCAAACGCTTGGACCGATTCGGTGCAAACTTTGCACAGTTGACCTACATGCCACATGTAATAATCCTATTGAAAATGCGTCAAATCCAATGCCCCATGAGGTCACGCCTCTCTGTCTCTGGCAAACACTTGAACCTGTTTGGTTCGAACTTTTCACAGTTGACCCATATGCTACACTACATGTAACAAGCCCTTTAAAAATGGGTCAAATCCAATGACCCCTTAGGGTCAAACCGAGGTGCTCTGCTGCTTTTTTAGATCCGCATCAGGGGTTTATTGTTTATACACCAGGATATCTCTAGATACTTTTTGTCGCTGCTTCGATGTAGAATAGTTTAGTTCCGCCGCCAGGACATTGATATGGTTAAAAGTACACGGACCGACGAGACTATGGGCGTGGCTTCTCGTTGATTGCTTTTCCGATGACTACTTGAAGTTAGCTTTCTAGCTGTGCTGTAATCTGCACGGACCGGTCACAGAATCCGCGGGTTATGATCAGTCTCATCTTGAAATAAAAAACCAACTTGGATTACAGTAAATGAAACAAATCATTTCTTTAAATGCAAAAATATACATACGTCCGTACGCTCAAGGTCACATCCCTACCTAAATTTTGATCTTGCCTTCTTTGAAATTTCTCTATAGGGAAACCCCGTTACAGACATAATGATGAGACTAAACCATGAGCACGTTGTAGAAAGCGAGTAAAGGGAAAATTTTTAATCCATATTGGAAGGAGTGGAATTACAAGATCTAAACTTTTATGGCGTCTGAGAATCAAGACCCATATGAAAATAAAACAGAAAATGGAAAATAACCAGAGAAAATTTGCAACCATTTTCTAACAGGTCTGTATATATTATGAATAGATAGATACACTTCCTTTCACATTATGTTCTCTTGGTACAAAAGTTTAAACAAAAATAGTGTTGGAACATGTATATTATTAAGCATAGACAAAGAACATAGATTATATTCTCCTGGTGGCCAGAGAAAATTTACAAGTTTCAAACACAACGAAAAATATTTCAGCATCTACACGGAATGACTGAGCAACTGATAGGGTACATGAAGAACCAGAGAAAAGAGTAAAAAAAATTACGCTAAGGATGACCGAATACTTACCCAAAATTACACCTCACAATCAACTTAAAATGGCGATCGCCACAAATTAAAAAATCAGAAATTGGATTTTCACAGTATAAGCACAGAGTATTGTAGTTAATCTGTGGTATATAAGCGAACAGGTTGCTTAGGAAAAGGAGACATTACATCACTTTTATCTGGACAAGCACGAGAAATCCCTTGCGCTGTTCATTTTTTTAATTCGCTACACATGGGAATGGGATACAATATGCAATGATCCAACCATTGCGAAGTTCAATTCAAGATCTGCTGTATTTTTGAAACCCGTCTCTTTCAAGTAAAATTCGGATAGCTGATGGAAGATCGAGCGTTGTTCATGTTTCGTATTTATTGGTTCCATACTTTTTAACTTTACAATACTAAATTTAAGCCAAAAATTTAAGTAATTGACTTTGTAGAATGGCACCACAGCACTCATGCTCGCGGCCCTCAAAGGTCGAATTTCGTTTGTCAAAGAATTGCTATCTCACGGCGCGGATCCCAATGCTGAAGACAACGACTCATGGAGTGCCCTTCTGTGTGCCTCGAAGGAGGGATTCGCGGACGTTTGCCACGAGTTGTTGGAACACGGAGCGATGGTCGATCACAGAGATATGGTCTTTAGCGCGGTCTCACTTTTCTATTACCTAACTGTTCATGTTTCAGGGGGGATGGACGGCAATCATGTGGGCCACGTACAAGGGCCGCACGGATGTAGTTAGTCTACTAATCAATAGGGGCGCCGACATAAACGCGCACGGAAATTATCACATATCTTCCCTGCTTTGGGCGGCGGGTCGGGGTTACACGCAAATTGCTCAGGCACTAATTAGTCATGGCGTTAAAGTTAATGTAGGCGATAAGTATGGAACGACGGCACTGGTGTGGGCGTGTAGAAAGGGACACACCGAAATCGTCCACAGCTTACTACGAGCAGGTTGTGTAAGACAATTGAATTCTGTTATTTCAAACACTTGTTTTAGGTGCCAACGTCGATACCGCTGGCATGTACTCTTGGACGGCGCTATTAGTGGCAACTCAAGGTAATCACGTGGAAGTAGTAAATTCGTTATTAGAATATAAACCTAACGTAAATGCGTTGGACAAAGACGGATGCAGTGCCTTGACGATCGCTTGCAAGGAGGGATTTTACGATATCGCTGCCGCCCTTATGGCGGCCGGCGCGTACATTAACATTCAGGTACGTGATGGAAGCTGGTCAAATCAAATCTCATAGACAATTTTGTAGGATCGCGCGGGGGACACCAATTTGATCCATGCGGTCAAAGGTGGCCATAGGGCAGTTGTCGAGGCACTTTTAAAGAAATACGCCGACGTTGATATTTGCGGGAAAGATAAAAAGACTGCTTTATATATGGCTGTGGAAAAAGGCAATGCGTCTATTGTTAAGTTGCTTTTAAATGCTAATCCAGATTTGGAAGTTGCCACTAAGGTTTGTATTCATAGAATGGCTACCATTTTTTTTTCCTCATATTTACTTCATATTTTACGCACATAACCTGTCGTTTGCGCATACTTAAAATACTGTGCTCTCACTTGGGCCTGTTTGGCACGTAGGATTGAGGAAGCAACTTGCCAACTCCTAAGAAAGTAACTATAAAATTAGGTGTACACAAAAATTGAAATTCGCGAAATGCCAAAAAAATCAGATTATTCTAAAACTCGGCCAAGAATTCGTGAATTGATCATTGAAAAAAATTGCTTTGTTCAATACATACATCATTGGTATGTAGTGTGAAACGCGATGATTCCTTTAACATAGGAGATATAAAGAAATAAAAATATACAATAATAATAAGTATTAAAGTAAGACCTCGTGTGGAAGTATGTATTTCAAAGAGGTCGACACTGAAGCTATACAATCATTATCATTAGTTCACTAAGCTCAGAATCGTTTTGTTGGTTAGCAACGTGCAATGAACCTTTGTTTCTATTGGCTATTTCTTCATGATTTTTGATAGTGAACTAATGATAATGATTGTGTAATCTCACCATAAAACACCATATTAAACATGTTTAAAATAATTGTCTTAAATGTAACAACCCTGATTTGTTGCTTAGCAGTGATTGGCCCATGTATGTATATACAGGTATGTATGAAAAAAATTGCGGGTCTGACTTATAATAAACTAGAAAGAAACCCAACAAGCATTATATGAGTGTGAAGTAAGGTAGAATACACAACAAACTAAAAGCGCTGATGCCATTAATGCGTCTTTTTTGAGTAAGCTAGTCAATCGCTACGTACTGTCAATTACAACATTGGTAAAGTTATGTCTCTTTCACACTCATATAATGCTTATTGGATTTCTTTCTAGATGACTATAAGTCAAACCCACAATAAACTGTATATCAGTTGGAGCCCATTGTGACGTCTGGCTACCAATTAGAGCTAATTGGCAGATTTACTGTCTATCTATTACAGATAATTAACCCATTTGTCTGTCAATTAGTCTTATTTAATTTCTCTCTTTTAATTAGCATAAAATTAAGTACAGACTATAATTACAATTATTCACAAAAATTAAGAGAGGGGTGTGTCGTTAGTCTAGTTTATCTAATTGGCATATGGTCGAGCGTATGGTTTTGTGGACTCGCTATAATTTATAGAAAAATGCGCCAGTTAGTCCTAATTAAACGTGCATGTGTTAATTAGTCCTTATTATTGATTGATATTATTTTCCGGATTGGTGTATCAATTTGTATATACTAGTGGTTGTGAAACAATGTCATGGTCGTTGCAATGTTAGAAAGAGAGAGAAAATATTGGCTTAGTCTATCTGTCTATCACACTTCCACTAGTCGAAGGGTCGTCTCGGAATTTTTTGTGAAATTACAAAGTCTACTGTGTGCGGGAAACAGTTCCATTGTGTCTCGTGTTATTTTTACAGCATTTTGAAAAGCACGTGCCCCTGAAAAACTCAGTCAAACCGTACATTCAATGCTATTGGAGAAAGGCAGGGAGGGGCAGGGAAACTACAATTTATCTTCTCTGAATTTTTTCCTATCTCTTTCCATTTATCCTGCATTATGAAACAAATGCGCGTGATTGTTATTTTCGTAAAAAAAATTATACTAGTGGAAGTATGGGCCGAAATCTATCTCTCTTAACATTGCACCAACCATAAACTCAATTCGCTTTGTGGTTATAGTAAAGATAGAAAGATTAAATACCAAGGCGAGTAACTTTAGCTCATATGCCATACAGAAATCGGTACTTCTTGAAAAGTTATATTCGCTATCATTAATAATTGAAAACACATTGCACATAGTAAATGCCCACTTTTTAGACATCTCTTCAACAGTTTAACTGTAGACGCTTCTAGTAAAAACAAACAAATCGCATATAGCATGTATAAATTTTGCGCATGCGTAAACTGCGCAACGTCTACATTCTTATTTATGGAGATATTTCTTTGAAATTTTAACCATATCTCTAGTAAAGAAAAACATAGCGCACATAGCTATGGTCTTTTGGGAAGTAGGTACTGGTCAATGCATGGAAAATACGCTGAAGGTACTGTTTTCTATGTACAATATGTTAGTCTTTACTAGAAACATATATGGTTAACATTTCGAAGAAATATCTCCATAAGTTTAAAAAAGTTGACTTTTCGCATAGGAACTTCCTGTGTCTTCACTAGAACCATCTGTAGTATTTTTAAGAAAATTGATTTTGAGCAATTTGTGCGTGCGCATATTTGTTCTTTTGTAATATGCTATAAGTTTGCGTTTACTGGAAGCATCTGTGGTGAAATTTCAACAAAAAATATTAATCAATTCTTGGCTCAGGTGCCAGAGCTATAAGCTACCGAATTTAAAAAGAACAAACAAAAATCTTAAAAATCGTAGGAGTAGTTAACATCGAACGAACGGATAGAGAAAATGACTGCAAGAATCGAGGAACAAAATTCAGGAAGATCTCAAAACTCAAACATTTGGAAAACCATTAAATATTATATACTTACATTCACAAAAAAGGTCCCCGACCCTAAGTACCACGTGACCCAATAATTACATTCAGAAAGTGCAGTTTTTTGAAATTGTAATCTTTTCTAAAATGCTGATTTCTAACCAAGAAGCATTTAGTATGCTGGCGATATATTTTGAGTATTTTCAAAATGCGCCCATCGCTGCCCACATGTTCTATTTGCGTTATCCGAATCGACCACGAACCATCGCCGCCAGCATATTAAATGCTTCTTGGTTAGAAATCGGCATTTTAGAAAAGATTACAAATTCAAAAAACTGCACTTTCTGAATGTAAACACAGCAGAATAATTTACAAATTACGGCTGTTTTAATTTTATAATGCATCATGTTTCATTTGTTTAATTTTCCAAGGCCTACCTAAAAGTGTAGGGTCCTTCTCTTTCGCGCCATTGACAAATATCGGAAATACGTAAAAACTAAATTTAAGATACAATTTAAGCATTTTTATTAATAATCTCATTTTCCCAATATTTGAGGTTAGGAACGAGATTTTGAAAAACGGTTTTCACTGGCCTCTTTGGATGTTATTTGGCTACTTTTTCATAAAGAAAAAGTCATATCATTCCATTTGATTTTTTTAGGATTGTGAGTCATAGTGTCAAAATTAGCCCCCTGGCGGAGAAGGATTCAACTAAATTAACTATATCTTCGTTGATTCTCATTGCCCAAGGAATGCTCTTTTCAAATATACCAAATTTGTTAAAATCGGTCAAACGGTTAAGAAGTTAGAGAATGTTATTGCAAAAACAATTGAACTCCCCACACGATCTTTGTTTTTGAAATAACTGAGTTTTTGTTTTACGAAAATTTAAAGAAAATGCAATTTTAAAATTTAAGATGGCAGTTACGCCCTCTGTTGGTCATTTTCAGAACCCAATAATTTTTTTTACCCCTAAGTCATATGACGAACGGTTCTCGAGATATGCCCGAGGAAAAGTCTTAGTGGGTAACCCGATACATTGCAAAACTGCTTATTGAATGATAATTTCGTTGTAGTCTGATTTTTTAAAGGCATTAAGATACGTTTTTGCTGTCGTCGGTAAACGCGGCAACCGACACACAGGCCGGGCGGCAATCGCGCAGACTGCTTTCGTCAAACGCGCGACGGGAGCGATCAGCCAGCGTTTGACACGCTCATAGTAAACCAGCTGCATTGTCATTTCCATTCAGGAGTACAAGGCGTGTGCCGACAGCTTGTAAACGCGGCGTTTTTCGGTGACAGCGAAAACGTACCTTTAATCGCTAAACCAAGATACTTTGTTGTTTTGTGTTGATTGTTGATATCTTATTTATTGCTGTTGCAGGATGGTGACACACCTCTACTAAAAGCTGTACGCTCAAGAAATTCCGAAATTGTTCAACTACTACTGGATAAAAAAGCTAAAGTATCGGCAGCCGACAAGAAGGGAGACACCGCGCTTCACATTGCAATGCGCGCTCGTTCCAAAGCTATAGTGGAAATACTACTACGTAACCCGAAGAACAGCCAATTGTTGTACAGGCCAAATCGTGCCGGCGAAACCCCCTACAATATTGATATAAGCAATCCTAAGACAATTCTCGGGCAAATCTTTGGCGCACGTAAGACGCACTTTTGCTACCGTACAAACGGTCATAGATAACCAATTTTAGGGCGTTTAAATACTAACGAAGATAACGAGAATATGTTAGGTTACGATTTGTATAGCAGCGCTCTTGCGGATATTCTAAGCGAACCGTCACTTTCAATGCCCATCACGGTGGGATTGTACGCGAAATGGGGTAGTGGTAAATCATTTCTTCTAAATAAATTGAGAGGTGCGCAATCGCCCTACTTTGGTTTGTGAGTAACTCGTGAATTTTAGACGAAATGAAAAATTTCGCTCGTGAATGGGTCGATCCGATGTTCCAATTTACCGGCCTTCTCTTCTTCGTTGTTTTGCACATATCAGCGATTATTGGAATTATGGGCGGCTTGGCCATTCAAAGTTGGTTGGTGGGGGTGTGCTTATCTGTTGGCGTTTTAGCAGTTATCTACATATTTCTGGCGTTGGTCTGGTTCGCTGGTAAAAGGTGAGACATTTGGATGTGGAATTTTCAATTAACTTGTCGCTTTTAGGTACGACTGGGATTGGCCTTATAATTTTAATTTAAAGCTTACTAGAAAAATGAATAGTTTGAAATTGATTTTGCAAGTTATGTTTTGTCATCCACCTGGGACAAATGGGTCCGATGTGATATCTGCTCAACCTATTCGGTATGAACTGTTGAACAAGCATATTTGTAGGTTACACTTTGAATGTTTCAGATTTTACTTTACTGATCAAACCAGGGTAAGCAGTACAATTGCAGGTGAAAATTGTATTGTACAAATGATCGGGTCCTTGTATGATGCAATTGAAAATGATTATGGCTCATTAGCAACTCGTTTATATCGCGCTTTCAAACCTAAACCAGGTATGCAATCTGAATTTGAAATGAAATACAGGGTGTACAAGATAAAAATGAACAACATCACTATCTTGGAAACTATAAACGTTAGAAATTTGTGTCGTTATTGGCAAACACCAGTTTGTAAAACTAAAAAAGTGGCAGTGAGAGAGTAAGCGCAATTTTCTGATTGTTGCAAGGGCTGGATCCCTTGTGCATTTTTTTCCTTTTAACTAGATTTAGCATATAGTTTATAGTATCGTATACAGTTTTATAGGCTTTATGCTGTTTATTTTTACGTTGAGCACATCATACACAAAAATCCTATTTATTATGACGTTTCGTTATTTATTATTTTACGAGCTCGTTTCAGTTCTAACTCTTGTATTCTAACTAAAATTTTGTATTATCTTAGCTGCAGTAGGAAAGAGATGGCAAGTTTAGTCTTAGTTTATCAAACTTATACTACTGGAGTCTTACGTGTTTTCTTACAAAAATCACGATTGCGCGCAAACCGGGCAAACCCCAATAAATAGCAAAAAATGTATAGAAGATTAATTGTAGAGGATTAATTTATGCACAAGCAATTCGCGAGGGCATGTCTATCTTCAACAGTTCATAAATAATAAGTTGTTCCAATTAAACAAAAGGAAACAGGTGCTTCTAATTTTGTGGGTCACAAAACAATATATGCTGTAATGATTTAAAAACTAAGAATACACGCACCCCCCTAAGCTCCATAAACTATTCAAAAAATGTTTAAAGGAAAAATAGATGCGTATTTTGGAACTAATTAACTTACGCAGCAATAACAAATTTATTATCGCAACGACCAGTTTTAAATGAGATTGACTTCAAATTCCAATACCGTAATCGAAATTGTGTTCAATCTCAAAGTGACGACCACATTTTCGCCAAGCCAATGTTGAAAATGGCCTCTAGTAATTTATTAGTACATTGCAGCTGAGAAACAATCTGAAAATGTTCTTTCATTTTATATTTCTTCTTGATCCAAACGCAGATAGTAATGAAAATGTACAAAATGTCACTCCTGGTTTGCTTTCAACTTCTATTGCAATTTTCTGTGTGAACTTCAACATTCTTATTAAATTTCAGTGAAATCCTCATCATGGAGATTAAGGAAATTATGCTGCGTCCCTTCAGCTGTAATATTCGAAATAACGCTTATATGTATATTACTTGGAACATGTGCCTTAACCGTCTTCTTGCTGCGGTTAAATTCAGAAACCCACAATCAGTGAGTTTCCAAGTTTTCTATTGTACAGACTTTGCTGTTACGATGTGCATTTTAGACATTCAGAAACGGAACGCCTAAGTTTGCATATAATAATGATCACCTCAGCTTTATTTTTGGGAATCGCAACCATCGCCAATCTATACACGTGGAATAGGATGTTTTCGTCGTTAATATTTTCGCAAAGGAGACAACTGCAAAGGAGTATCGCGAAATTGGACACTTTAAAATCGGAGGGATTTTTGCAAGCGTTGAAGCGAGAGGTGGTTCTTGTCGTGATTTAGTGTTAAACTTAATTATTTGCATTTGTAGGTTAATTTAATGAAAGACATGGTGAAGTGCTTGGATAGTCTGAGTGCTCAACAGACGAGGCTTGTTATAATTGTTGATGGTCTCGACAGCTGTGAACAAGATAAAGTCCTGCTGGTTTTGGACGCTGTTCATTTACTTTTCTCGGATGCCAGTAATCCTTTTATTATTATATTAGCGATCGATCCTCATGTAATCGCAAAGGTAAGTCCTCGTTCAGCTCAATCAAATGACAAATTTGTATGCAAATGATGCGTTTAAAATATATAATTACATTTTTGATTTTGCTTTTCTAAGACGTCATGGCGACAGGTTAGTTTAACTCATCATAGAGAATGTACTTCAAAAAATCATTGTCGCTTTTAATGTCTCAGGAGTAATATTAGTTCAACTGTCTTTCATCGCATTACTTACTCAAATTTATAGTCGCAAACGTCATTGGTACAGAGTCAATTTGAAACTTATTACTCAGTTAGATTGAGTCAAGCAGAAGTGTCTTATGTCATTGTGTGATGTCGACCAATGCAATGTGTTTTTGAACATTGAATCAGTATATGGGGCATGTTTTTACTCAAAGTATACCTGCAGCATTGTATGCAAAGATTATAAACAACGTAGATTTGGAAAGGGCCAAAAATACACATTTGTGAAGCAAACGGGAAATTATGGTTTCACTTTGAGGTTAAGTAAAGTGTAAAAGATGAAAAATTATAGATGGTATTATCAGATTGATTACAAATATTTTTAAGCTGTTGGTTACGTGAATATCTTCATCTTCCTATTTTCCAACCGTGCAGCCCAGTAGAACTTGAAAAACTCTCCGAGTTATTACTGGTAATGCAACCGCATCGTGCACCAAAATTTTCATTGTTGCGGAGAAATGGTCACTACATAAAGCTTTATAATGCTTTGTAAATTTAAAAGGTCAATGTGTGTCATTTGTCCCCCCTGACTACAGCGCAATTAACCCCAAAGCTCTGTCTATAATTTTTAGAGTCATTGTTATTTGGCCACTTGGTACTTAGGTCAAATTTTATCGTCTCAGATAATAAAAAATGGCTGGCGGTATTCAAAATCTGATCGCTACGTCTCCTATCTTCTTTCTCCAGAATCTCTGGTTCTCGCCAGGAGTGACTACTGCTTGTACACTTACGAACCTGGCTATCTAAAATGAAAGAAAAGAGACAGAAAATCAAATAAGGGCAGTGAAATAGGTAATATAGAAAGAGAAATACTGTAAATAAGAAGCCATTCGCTCTTTGCGTAGTTTTTACTATACAGTATGACCCTGGATTGACCAAAAATTTTCAAATTGGAATTTCATATTTTAGTATTCCGCCCTGCTTGGTGTGAAACTTATTTTTGTGATCATTAACCCATCTCAAGGTATGATTGCAGTTTCGATTGTAGATTTGTTTCTTTAAAGTCAATCCCTTCTTTGGACAGGAGGATACCAACATATGAACAATATAGATCTGGTTCCAAAACCGAAATATACTTTGGGTTAGAGTAAGAAGGTTGAAAAAAATTAACCAAACCAAATCAGAAAAGAAACAGTGCAATTTGACAATTCTTGGTCATGAATAAAAAAAATCTTACATGAAAACTCGTATATCGTATATGGGTCGCACTTTGGGTTTGATTAAACACGCAGAATTCACAAAAATGATAAGTTAATTAAATTTATTGTTTATATATCTTGAATACCAAGAGAACAATCTGAAAACGACTCCATGCAATGGATTCGAATAAACACACAACTAATTGATTGACAATGACAATAATTTATTCCGAAACACAATAAATGAAAATAAAAATAAAATGTCTGAAATAAAGGGAAGCTTACAAAGTTTGTTTTTACATGGTACCCCGTACAAAGGCGGTCTATAATTAAAAATATGAAAATCTTAAAATTACTTAGTTTTTTTGTCTTTTAAAAATCCTAATATCTTGAAGGTCTGTGATAAACTGGTTTTTTCAACTTAAACTCGACTAACTTTTTCCAAAAAACGGAACACGCTTTGAACTTCTCGCAGATATATTATGAAAATGACGAGCTGCGTCTTCAATCAATCAAATCGGACCGCCCGAATAAATAACGTAAAGAGACATACACTCTTTTCCAGCCGTCGCGAAACAGCTAGCTGGCAGCAGTCTTTTTTTTTATGTCTGCAGTATTTAACGAAGTACCACCTCCACCAAACAAAAAACTCGTTCCAGTAATTAGAAATAATGCGCCAGTTACAATAAGCCTAACTCCTCACTTCTTTCTCTCGAGACGCGCACACGTGCATTATTTTATCTGCGCCACATTTGCTTTTTTTGTTGGAATTAAATAACTTTCGCCTGATATCAAAAATTCTTATCGCAAACGACCACATGTTTGTACATTTTATCATGCAAGTTCACATTTTACAATTGAACAAACAGATTTAAATAAACTTTACGGTTTTACAAAAAGTCTAAAAGGAAAAATATAACTGGAGAAATACAAACTCAGAAGAAATAAACCAACTCTGTGCTTATTTGTAAATAATCCCCCCGAATTTCATAAATTGAAATATTCCTCCTATACAAGGTGTCCCGTCATTATTTTCGGTGTTTAGACCGAAAGAACGTCTACATGATGTTATTTACACAATATATGTCGCACATGTTTTCAGGGTATTTTTCCGTAGAATCGAATTTCGGGATCAAATTTGACCTATAGTCTCGTTTTCCGGTCGAAAACGCAAAAAAACTAAATTTAGCAACTTAAATTGTTAATAACAAAAAACATAAAATAAGTCAATGGTACCCAAGGATGCTATATAATTATATAGCATCCTTGTATGGTACCCAGGGCACCTCAAACAAAATACTCAAATGGCAAGGCGCCCAGGCTAATTAGAGGTATATCTTCCTTTTAGTTGCCTATCTCCCTTCTTTCTGTTATTATAAGGAACGCTCTTATTGTTAAGGTCGTCAAAAGATGGAACTACATAGGCCTTGCCCGAGGCTTTACCTATATGTGTCCTAATAGATGTCGGTATTATTGAGTAATGACGGTGCGGACTTTTGCATTAAAGATGAATGCTATACTATACAATACAGTATACAGGGTGTTTTTTGGGAGCTTTAGTTAAACGTTTCTGGGAAAGTAAAATAGATAGGTTTTTGAAAATTTGTACTTAGGAGGTACTCTGAAGGCCGAATCGATGTAAAATATTTTCAAAATGGCCTCACTTCCGGAAACACCGGAAGTAGATAGTAACTTCGTTATTTTAAATGGCAGCCCCTATTTTTTATTGCATTTTTTGATTCTACGTGAAATTTCAGTTCTTTTGATACCCACATCTCTATATCTACCATTTATGGTTTTTAAGTTATTTTAACTTCAAGAAAAAAAATGGCGGATGCAGATGGTACTTTGATCATTGATTACTCGAAAACGGTTGTAGTCATGGCGACCCATTTTTATCAGTGCATTGAGAATGAATAGGGGTTTCTTTGAGTGTACTTAAAAAAAAGTTAAGTTGCGTACGACCGCACGTATGGAGATCCAAATTTATGAAACTTCAAGGATTAAAAACTCAGTTTTTTTAATGGAATGACCATTTTCTTACTATTGCATAAAGAATCAAAATGGGATATTTTGACAATACATGTACCTATAGCTATCTTTAACAGTTTCTGATTTATTCCCATTTTATTGAATTGACACTCTTTTTTTTGGATTTTCTTTTTAGTAGTCGGCCATGATTTTATAACAATCGAATTTTAAACAAATCCAGTGACACTAATCCGTCACCTACTGTTATAGGTTAACATAAGTTTTTCAAAAATCGAAAAATGACTCGCCGTGGTTTCACCTATTTTGGAATTTAATTGTTATTTATGGTGAAATGGACAGAATCGCGGCACGTGCTTGCCGTACATTCATTCGAACACTGGAACGAAATTGTATGAACTTTGGAAATGTTGTACACTCCTATTTTCATATAAGTTTTTGTTTTCCAATTATAGTTGACCACATTGTTGTCTTTTTTCTTAATGAATTATTTAGACTAGAATCAATGATATTAAAGAATCCTTTCCTTGATTTGTTTAAAATTCAATTGTTATAAAATAATGGCCAACTACTAAAAAGAAAATACGAAAAAAAAAGGTATCAATTCAATGAAATGGGAATAAATCAGAAACTGTTAAAGATAGCTATAGGAACATGTAATATCAAAATATGTCAATTTCGATTCTCTATCTCATGCAATAGTAAGAACATGGTCATTCCATTAAAAAAAACTGAGTTTTTAGATTTTGAAATTTCTTAAATTTGGATTTCCATAGGTGCGGTTGTACACAACTTAACTTTTTTTAAGTGCTCTAAAAGAAAGCCCTATTTATTCTCTATGCGCTGATAAAAATGGGTCGCCATGACTACAACCGTTTTCGAGTAAACAATTATCAAGGTACCATCTGCATCCGCCATTTTTTTCTTAAAGTCAAAACTTAAAAACCATAAATGGCAGATATCGACATGTGGGTATCAAAAGAACTGAAATTTCACGTAGAATCCAAACATGCAATAAAAAATAGGGGTTGCCATTAAAAATAACGAAGTTACTATCTACTTCCGGTGTTTCCGGAAGTGTGGCCATTTTGAAAATATTTTACATCGATTCGGCCTTCAGAGTAACTAATTTTTGAAAAACCTACCTATTTTACTTTCCCAGAAACGTTTAACTAAAGCTCCCAAAAAAACACCCTGTATAGTAAGTTAAAATAATAGCTTTAGAAGCTCGAAAACCACTAAAAGGTTGTTGTATGTACACATATCTGTGCATAAAGTTGTCACTTTCCATTTTTGCTCAAAAAATTTTGTTTTTTGTCGTCCGCATGTACAGGGTGTCCCAAATTAAAAGGTCATCATTGGGAAATGGTAAGAGATACGAAGTCGGTTAAATGGAGGCAAAGTTGCACATTTTGGGGCCAAATTTATCGCGGCTTGGGAAGTGAAGGTATTTTGAATAATTGACAGACCTGGGAAAATCTGAAATTTCCTAATTTCTTTTTACTTTTTTGTGACTTTATTCGAAGAGATTTTTGAAAGCAAATCACACTTTTTCAATGAAAAGTTTTGTTCGCCTGCGAACTGACATGTTTAGATTTTAAGTCCAACATTTTGATTTTTTGGGGTTATCATGAACTTCATTTTTTAAGTACAGTTTTTTTCAGGTTATCTCCAAAGTATTCACAATTCCTTCACTTTCTAATTATTATTATTATTATTATTATTATTTATTTCCATGCTTCATTACAGGAATTTCCCAATTACAACGAAGCAGTTCACTTGCAAATATATACATTCACAAAACAGATAGACAGAAATAAAGAGAACTAAACCTAAATTATAAAATCGATACTAATAATTGTAATGGAAATCATAATACAGGTGATGGAACTTAAAAAATTGATTAATGACATTATTTAACGTAACTTATTTATAATTTATAGATGATACAATTTATAATTTAAACTTAAAAAAAATAAAAAATTATAAAAAACTATTAAAAAAAAACTATAATAATGGGCAATGAATTCATAAAAACTACACAGTATCAATACACACTTTGAGAAAAGAAGATTGAGAAGCAAGAAATATGTCGATATGCAACGAAACATTGTTATAGAGCCGTAACATGGCAATTAATGGCGAATGAAACATCATATTTGTGCGTGAGTGAGGAATATGAAATAGAAATTTACTACGATTGAAATAAGTTGGTACTAAAAAATTAACTTGACTCAGTAAATTGATGTCGTTAACGGAACCATGAATTAACTTGAAGACGAAAGTTAATTGAATGATTTTTCGACTCTTATGCTTATCTAGACTCTGCATCTGAAATAAATCTAGCAATCTTGTAGTAGAAACCAGTACTGGATATTGACCCTCAGTCTTAAAATACAAAAATCTCAAAAATCTGTTCTGCACCTTTTCAATATTGTTACTATGAATATCATAATAGGGTGTCCAGATGGTTGCCGCGTACTCTAAGTTTGCTCTCACCAACGATGCGTACAATATTTTTAATGTTCGCTCAGATCTAAAGTTTGTTCCTTGTCGAATTAAAAATCCTAAATTACGGAATGCCTTGTTAATAATGTAAGAATAATGTTTGTTAAAATTTAGTTTATGGTCAAGTAGTACCCCTAGGTCATGCATTTCGTAGACACGCGTTAGAATCTCCCCGTTTAATGTATAGCTGTACAATTCATAGTCGGTGGCTCTTGTAAACGTCATAGACTGCTATGACATTTAGCGACATTAAAGCTTAATTTGTTTAAAGTTAACCAATTATAAACCGCGTCTAAATCACGTTGCAGTAAAATCGAATCCAATTTGTTTTGTATCCCTTTAAATATCTTGAGGTCATCTGCATAGAGCAAGATTTCCGAATGTTGAACACACTTAACGACATCATTAATAACAAGGTTGAAAATAGCAGGGCCCAATATGGAACCTTGCGGAACTCCCGAGGTAGCTATATATTCTCTAGACTTATGTCCACGATACCACACGTATTGAACGCGTTGTGATAGATATGATTTAAGTAAGTTCAAGACATTTGCGGCTACCCCGTAGTTATTCAGCTTACACAATATCACAGAATGGTCCACCCTGTCAAACGCTTTGGCAAGATCAGTAAAAATAGCATCAACTCTGGAACCCTTGTCCAAATTCTCCGCAACATATTGAGTAAAGGTGAATAAATTTGTGACAGTGGATCTTCCCGAGACAAATCCGTGCTGTTTAGTTGATAAGTACGGAGCTAACTTGCCAAAAATTCTTTTGTGTATTATTATTTCGAATATTTTGCAGGAACTGACAGTAACGAAACAGGTCGATAATTTTGAAAAACCTTTCGGTCACCCTTTTTGTGCACTGGAACAACTTTACTTAATTTCTTCTTAATCTCTTCCATTTATCACACTTATAAATGCAACCTGCATATATAGTCAATCAATTGTCAGCAGATTGTATTGAGCGCATCACGATGACATTAGCATAGCTATAGTGAAAATAAATTACTCCGCTATAATAATATTATAATTGTGTGGTTTGAGATGATTCATGATCATTGTGTATTACTTTGTTATAAAGTCAAATAAGTGTTGGATTGGATAGCTATGTAGGTTTTTCCCTTTAGGCTTTACTATTGGTGTTGCAGTATTGATACTTTCTCTCTTCGTAACAATTTCTTCTCTACTGCATGATGATAGTTCTTTACATATTATGTATGTTTAATTAACTGTCGTGTGTAGGTATTTTGTTATTAATTTTAAGTTGGTATGTAATGATAATGTTCGCACATTATTATTTAACACTAGATTTCACTTTCTTAGGCAGTAGAAGTAAGCAGTAGAAGATTGTTTAGCGAAAATAATATAGGAGGACACAGTTACCTGTGCAACATGGTTCACCTTCCATTCTATTTGCAAAACTCTGGTTTACGGAAGGTTAAAATCGCGCAACAGACCTCCCAATATCATCGTAAGATGACGCTCGGTGGATGGAACGATGTTGACGACAACGTCAATATCGCCGGAAATAATCTGCTAGTTCGATCGGTAATTAACCAACACTTAAAATTCCCTGGTCAATATATAACTGTTTTAGTTATCAAGTCGAAGGTTATCTACTGAAAGTACCCTAATGTCTAGCACAGAAAAGTTGAAATTTGCACGAAAGAAATCTCTCAAATTGAAAATATCAGATTCAGTTGCAAGTTCTATTGGATCCAATCTTAATAAAATTGGAGGAGCTCAAGATCTCACGAAAATGTTGCTCACTGACGATTATTTCAGCGACGTTAATCCAAGATCAATGAGACGGCTTATGAACGTTGTATACGTCACAGGGCGCCTTCTGAAGGCATTCCAGATAGATTTTAACTGGTACAGACTTGCGTCATGGATCAATATTACCGAACAGTGGCCGTTCAGGACTTCGTGGATAATTTATCATTACGACACATTTGAGGATTCGCTCGAGGACAATACACCATTAAAATCTCTATATGAAAAGTATGACTGTCCTCTTTTCCGTCATTTATTAATTATTTGTTATGCAGAGTTCGTCCATTCATACCCAGCTTGAAGGACATCGAGCCCCTATTGGAACTGGATCGGGACGAACGTAAATTCGACATATTCTTAACATACCACAGATCTAGTTTACTAGTAAGTGATCTTAAAATCTTTTTACCATTCACAATAAATTTGGATCCTTACCTGAAAAAAGTGATAAAAGGTACTGGACACTGTTTGTTTGCAAAAAATCGTTAATAAAATTATTTAGAGGAAACGCAAGGAATGGACGACGAAGGAATCATGATGGCTCCCGTCCGAAATAATCCCGTTATGTCCAATTATATGGCAACTGGGACTACCCCCTGGACCAACGATTGGTCTGCGCCGAACACTACCAGTGCTAAGAAAGTGAGAGGCTTCGGGAAGAGTTCTGTTCAAGTGCCACCCACTGTGATATACCCGCCTAATACGGGAATGATTAACTGGCAGCGGCCGTGGGAGCCTCCTACAACTTTTCATCATTTGGGACCGGTGACCGAACTATCGGTATGTACCTGGTTTATTCAATTGCGACGTCAATCGACATCCTCTTTCAGCCGGAGATATTAGAAACCAAGCTATCTCAGTTAAATGTGGACGGCGTTTGCAAGCTTCTTAGTAAAATCGAGGACTTAGATTTAAACGCGATCACAAAGTATAAGCAGGTCATCAAGGACAATAATATAAATGGAAGAGTGCTTCTACATTGCGATTTGAGTGAGCTGAAGAAGGTTTGGTACTTCATTGTTATACACGTGCGAAATTATATATTCATTTTTAGTTGTTAAACATGAATTTCGGGGATTGGGAAATGTTCAGAGTACTTATCGTTTCTTTAAGAGAACACGAAATGACTACAGTTGTTAGGCATGACGAAAATAAACATGTTAGAGCACCAGCGCCAAAGCAGCAAGCCACTGTACCACCACGCGAACGAAAAGGTAACATTACAGCATATTTATAATCCTTTATCAATGTTTGTTTCGTCTGCAGCAAGTGCGCCTAAAGTTACCGCTGGGTTGTCCGACAAAGACCTTGGGAAACTACAAGGAGAGATCAAGAACAAGCAATGTATAATCGAAAAACAGGTGAGTTCATTTTGTAATTATCAATTGCAGATACGAATCTTTAGCTTGGTGTCTTAATTTTTAGTCACATGGTCAAAAATTCACTCATGGTGAAGCTTCTTTAACTTTTCACAACCGTTAGTGATTATGTTTCCCCAAAAATTGCTGTATACATTGATCAAACAACTAACTGTGGTAATAGAGTTTGAGTTATAGACATTTGAGAATTGAGATCGTACCAAGAACTTTAACTGCAGATAGTGGAAAATAAACAGGTTCATATTTGCTGTCTGGAACCATTTTTTGGAAATTGTGATAAACTAGTATTAAAAGTGTACTGATTAAAAAACTGCTGTGTAATGAAAACCCAAGCCCTCTGACTGTGTTTTCAAATTTTTTTCTTTATAGTGTTCTAGTTAATTTCTGGGATGGCTTGAAAAATTATCCTAATTCAAGCCCAAATTGAATATAGGACAAACTCTGCTGGAAAGGAATTCTTCTTTTTTATTTTTAACTTTCGACAGAAACCCTACCATAAATTCTGTACTATATGGGCTAGCTGAAAGGAAACTAACAGCTAAGATGTTAGTAATACGGCGCTGATAAATCGATTGTTAAGTTTTCTCCTTCTACTTGGTCTCTATAAATGAGTACCCATACACTAGAAGACTAAGGAACGTAGTGCTTGCCACACTATTACAGTCTGAGTCAGATACACCTTAACCCAATCTGAAGTGGGGCCTAGGGGGAAACAAGTACCATTTTTGGTGTACACCAAAAATTCAAATTCAAAATAATTCACGAAAATTCAAATCAATTCACGTTAATTCAAATTTGTTCACGTTAATTCAAATTAATTTACGTTAATTCAAATTGAATCACGTTAATTGACATTAATTCTCGTTAATTCTAATTAATTCACGTTAATTCTAATTAATTCGGGTTAGTTCAAATTAACACAGGGGGGTGTACACCAAACATTCAAAGTTGTTTCCATTTAGAATTTTTCCAAGG
Organism: Photinus pyralis; assembly: GCF_008802855.1. NCBI lineage: Eukaryota > Metazoa > Arthropoda > Insecta > Coleoptera > Lampyridae > Photinus > Photinus pyralis. The sequence continues at coordinate 19,513,648 of NW_022170738.1, read as the reverse complement.
CAAATTTTTACCAGGACTAGAGTTTGGGAGTAAAATATTTCAACGGCGGATTTTTTCTGGGGACAAATTTTTTACACAAGTATACCAGGGAAAAATTTTCCAAGAGCAATTTTATCAATCTTAAATTTTCAAGACGACCATTTTTCCATAGAGAATTTCCCCAGGGCGAATTTTTCGGAGACGAGATTTTAAGTGCCAAATATCCCAATGCCTATTTTGTCGCAGGCTAAATTTTCCGTATGCAAATTTTCTGGAAATGAATTTTTCGACGACAAATATTCCCAAGACGAATTTTGAGGGGACAATTTTTGTGAGTCAAATATTTCAAGGGGGATTTTTTACGTTTCTGGAGACAAGTTTTCCACGCTAGTTTCCGGGGCGAGTTTTTGAAGCGAGTATTCCAGGGCATAAACTTCCAACGCAAATTTTTCTTTGACGATTTTTTGGGGACCAAATATTCGAAAGATGATTTTTTCAACATTTTCTGTAGACAAATTTCCTTTTCTGGACGAATCTTTCAAGGGCAATTTTGGGAGCCTACATTCTCCGTAGGTAAATTTTTTGGAAGAGAATTTTTCCATAGCGAATTTTCCCAGAATAATTTTCCTTGGAGTTTTTGGGAGTCAAATATTCCAAGGACGACTTTATTCGGTAGGCGAATTTTTTAGGAAAGAAGATTTCCAGGAAGAACCCTCCCGAAAATTGTTGGGGGTGAGGGCCGGTCCGTGTGGCGCAGTTCAGTTAAAGCTGAACTGTGGTGCTAAGGGTCCCTGGTTCGAATCCGGGTTCGGGTATGGGTATTTGTAAATGTATAGTAGGTTGGGTTGGTAGAGCAGCCTTGGCTGAAACCCCGCCCATTAATAAATAAAGGCAAAATAAAATTTCACGCAAATATTACGAGAGGAAAATTCGTAGAGGCGAATATACCCTGTATGAATTTACGGGTTGAATCTTGCACGGAGGCAATTTTTTCATAGCGAATTTGTCTCGTATGTTTTTTTCGGAGCACAAGTTTTTGTGAGTCAAATATTCCAACGGAGCTTTTTCCGAGACTAAATTTTCTGGAGGCAAATTTTTCACGCAAGTATTTCAGGGAAAAGTTTTCCAAGAACGATTTTTTCGTGTTTAAATTTTCAGGACAAGAATTCCATAGCGAATTTTTCCAAGGCGAGACGTGTTTTTAATGTCAAATATTCCAAGGGCGATTTTTTCGGGGCTAAATTTCCAAGACAAAAATTTGTTATACAATTATTCCAGGAAAGAATTTTTCGGTGCGCATATCCCCAAGGCGACTTTTTCAAGCCTACATTTTCCGGAAGCGAATTTTTCCATAGGGAATTTTCCCAGAAGAAATTTTCCGGGAACAAGTCTTCGAAGATCAAATACAATAGTGATTTTTGCGAGGCTACACTTTCAGGATGAGAATTTTTCTATAGCGAATATCTCCAGTGAGAAACGTTTCCGGGAACAAGCCTTTAGGGAAGAAACATTCCAAGGGCGATTCTTAAACGCAACCAAATAAGGTCAATTTTTTCAGGAATTGATGATTTTTTAGAAACGAATTTGTCTTAAAGGGAACAAGTACCATTTTTGGCGTACACCAAATATTCAAATTCAAATTAATTAACGTTAATTCAAATTAATTCACGATAATTCAAATTAATTCACGTTAATTCAAATTAATTCACATTAATTGTAATTAATTCACGTTAATTCTAATTAATTCAGGCTAATTCAAATTAATTCAGAGGAGTGTACACCAAAAATTCAAAGTTGTTTCCCCCTAGAGCAGGGCTATGAGTAGTTTCATTAAGTACGTACAGTGTTCACAGGAGTTCATGTGCCTTTTTAAATTTGGTGAGAATACGGTTATTTAGTGATTGTCATGGAAATAAGTCCACTAACCTCTTATTTAAATAGGTACATTTGGTTTCAATGGAATTAACCGTCAGAAAGGTTTAATAATATGATGAAAGAATAATTACGATGATAAATTATTCCAATGCTTTGTGGATGGATGTCTTAAATACGCATATGTTTCATTTAGACATATTGGACAATTTTTTGGAACCTAAAAACCAGAATTGTAAATTAATTTGTTCCTAACATTGTGAAGACCCTGACACCCTGTATAGTGTATATCTGTCAGGCTGACTTTTTAAATCCAGAATTGATTTGTATATGGCATGGTTTAGTGAGAGTACTTCCAACTACAGCGTTGGATGCTGATCTCATTTTCAAGTGAGATATTTTAGTTTCGCTATACCCTACGTGTTAGGGTACCTATGCTTTAATTCCCCTCCACTGCAACACAGTTATTTTTGAATATGAGTTATTTCTTACATGACGTTATTAAGCCCCCCAGCTACGATCATGAAATTAATAAAAATGGGCAGAGGGTGCCTTAATTAAGTGTTTTTAACAAAAAAATTTGCAGGAAAAACAAACTTAATTAAAAGTTTCCTTCATTATTGTTATGTCTCTGAATTAATGATACGTATAATGCATAGTTGGCATCGCTCTAATTTTTCGAGATGTAATTTTTTTATTACGAATTGAATAGAACGAAAAAGTAACAACTTGCAACTTATTTCATTAAACGTGAATATATAAAAATGGCGACGAGGATGGGATCAAAACTCGAGAACGTTTTGGACCGAATTTGTAATGTTTTACAAGATTTACATGAAACGCAACGAAATTCCACGGGAACAGGAAATGCAATTCCAAAACGGAAGGTACATTTTCACTCCTACGATGAGACAAACGAAACGATGGAAAACTTTATCGATCGATTAGAAAACTATTTAGAAAGAAAAGAAATCGCAGAGGATAAGGAAAAGGTGGGAATGCTGCTTGAACTTATTCCGCCGTCAGTATTCCAAACGCTCACAAATTTGACAGTTGGAAAAGCCAAAGGCAAAAACCTACGACGTATTAATTAACTTGTTGAGGACACATTTGAGCCCGAAGCCGAACGTATTTGCACAGCAACATCGCTTCGCAGTGCGAATACAGAATGAGAGTCTATCATGAAGTTTATTGAAGAATTGAAACGCCTCTCCATCAATTGCTCTTTTACATGTACCGATTGTGGAAAATCGACCATCGAGACACATTTGCGAACACAATTTATTCGTGGATTACGTGACGACGATATTCGGCAGGAGTTGTTGCGTCTAAAAGAGGACACAAAGTTCGACGAAATTGTACGGGAGGCGACAGCGATTAACACATCAAAAATTGAAACTAAAAAATCAGAAGTGAGAGCTAATTTTTGTAGTAGATTATGTTAACTTCTTAGCCTACTAAATTGAAATATGCTGGGTTTAACGTGTATATTAGCAGTGAATGTAATAAAAGTAGTCAATGGAAGATGCGAGAGATGTCCCTTCCCCTTTCCAGTGATAAGGCGGTCGATGCTAGTCACCGGCTGATATGAAAAAGTATTCGAAGTTAATCGGCGGTCGATAACAAGGAGGCGGTCTATGGAGCATGCGAAAGGTATCCCTTGCCCTTTTGAGTGATGACGGTCAATGCTTGTCGTCGGCTGATACCAAAAAGGCGTTCGAAATTAATCGGCGGTCGATAACAAAGAGTGACCAGGTGGTCGATGCTAGTATCGTCGTTTTCAGGTCGCATCAACAGCCGTCTGTGTGACGACAGTTGTGGTATAGCTTCCGGGACCAACAGCTTTACATGCCCTCCGAAGCATGGTAGTCAGGTAGTCATCGGCTGATACGGAAAAGGCGTTCCAAGTTAATCGGCGGTCGATACGGCAGAATTGGTCTATGAAAGAAGCGAGAGAAGTCGATACAGAAAAGGCGATCCTTGTCAAGATGTAACCCTCTCTACGACGTTCTTCTTTTTTAAGACGTTCAAGTTGAGTCTGCCTGTGAGTGGTTTTATTAATGTGTAGCCACATGTAAAGTGACGATTATTTTGTGTATATTGAACTAAACCTAAGATTGTATTGTATATTATACTTATTATACCACTTCTATTACATTAACTGTTAATATGCACGTTAAACCCAGCATATTTTAATTTAGTAGACGAGGAAGTGAACCTTTTACAAAAACTAGCTGTCACTTCTGAAACGATCGGATTTATCAATTTCACCAACTTAAGAATGACGAAGTATAAGTAACATAACCTCAGAAATGAAGTAAACTTTTAATTAAGATTGGGAAAAATGTCGGGCTTCTCCCGCAAATTTTTATGTTGAAATCGCCATTTTTATTAATTTCATGGTCGTGGCTGGGTGGTTTAATAAGTACGTCAAGTACCCCTATTTCTTTTTGGTAAACAGACATTAGTAGAGTTAAAGGATAAATACGAAGGCGCGTTTAGACGACGCGAAACTGACTCGCGAGGTACACCGCGAATGTGATACATGGTGAGGCAAGCCTCACCCTGAGCCGCCAGTATCCGGGAGGCAACCATGGAAGTGGTACCTCCACGTGCGCCTGCAGCATTTGCCATCGTTTCGGCATGTTTAAAAAAAAGATCGAACGTCGTCGATATCGTCAACGCTGTTGGTGGACAAAATATTTCGCCAGCGCCTATTTTTTTAAACTTCTAATAATTGAACTTATTGATTTTAGCCCATTTCAATGCACCCTTGTCGCCTAGTTTACACTGCGCGAATCGGTCGTGCGGATCACCTTTGATGCGCGTTCGAGACCGACGGACCAGCCGCTCGCGGTGCATCTGACTCACGAGTCGTGATTCGCGCTCCGCAACCGTTTACACTGCACGAGGGTTGATTCGCGAGTCAAACTCGCGTCGTCTAAAAACACATGAACACTCTTCTCTAGGTCGTCAGTTTGGATTGAATCACAAAACCAATCATGTACAGATGAAACAAATTTATTGAACATAAAACAATCTGGCCTAAAAAAAATAGGCACTCAGGGCCAGAATCCTACCACGCAAACAAGCGACCGATAGACAATTAATTAAAGCAAATCTTACTTTAAAGTGCCAATAATGCAAAATCTCCGGTCGAAACTGCGATTTTCAAACAGACACAAAATGATGATACTTCGGAAGTTCACTTCTTCGATTGCACTCAAACATCGATCTAAACGACACTGGCTTCGTTCTAATTATAAGTATAGTATTGGCCCTTTGACGGAGGACAAACTCTCTTTAACATATACTTGAAGACCTTCTCTTAAGCGGCAAACGTTCGATAACCACAGCACTCTATTAGACTTTTTCGTAAACGGGAAAATACGTCTTAAAAATCGCGATTCACGTCTTCCACAAAAAAAGCCACCATCAAACAAACGCAATGACCTCGTTTAACGTCCGTCTCTCCTATTTAACAACTCTTCCTTTTCCTCAAATGCCGCCTCTCCTTCCTTAACACTACACTGCGCGTCTTCGAAAAATCAAACCAGTCTTAATCTCGACATTTAATTAGCGTGCGCAGCGAGAACAACTCTTATCGCAACGACCGGAGATAAACTTTTACCAAAAGAAAAAACTTCATCTTTTGAATGCATACTTTGAATTTACAATTAAATAAACAAGGCAGTTATTTAAACAAACTTGACAACTAATAATTCTTATTGTATGTTATAGAGTGTCTTCACAGACTCGGTCAAGACTTTTATGTTGATTAAATTGGCCGCAGCCACCAAAGTTTCATTTTTTGCAATTTTTGCTTCTGGAATGATTGAATATGGTTGAAGCAATTGTCGCTGGTTACTCGTAACACACCTACAAATTTCATACAATTCAAATCCCTGGTAAAATTACAATAAAACAATCCTGCGCATCCATTGGGCCCACATTATTCTATTAAACATCAGAAACATCAATAAAATTTTTACACACAACTAAAATCATGCATGCTATCACAATAATATACATGGCTGCCCGTTCAAAAATCGTATTTCGGTTGTTTTTCTGATTTATAATATGAAAGTTAGCTGGATTTAGTTGGAGCATACTGTATAGCAACATGATTACTGCTATCGCAATTAGGTTTACATCTGGCAAAACACATGTTTTGACATCAGCAAATGTAATTTAATGTGACAATATGTAATTCATTGGTATAGACACAGATCTACACATACAAGTATAGATAATGACTAGCTTCGCTTCCCCATACAGGGTTGACAATTTTATATCAGCGCGTATTGTAATTAAAGACAGCATTGGTTTTTCGCGTGTGTAATGAGGTGATACTAGCAGAGATAGAGATAACGAGTAGAATCACCTAATTTAAACCACTCTGTTAATCAGACTGATATGGAAAAAACCATTCAAGCTGAAGTAATGATATTTATCTGAAGATATAACAGTCTGCCTTTGATAGCAAGATGTCTGATTAGTACATGAACCCTGACTATAGCACTCAAGCATTCAAAAATCAGTAACCCGCATTCAAATTGGGTTTGCGTTTTCCAAAATTCAAAGCGCTAGGCTCTGATCACATGTTATATATTGCTGGGTGCCCCACGTTGGGCGCCAAATAATAATGCTGTGTGCACTGGTCCGTAGGCCAGAAAGACCGTACACAAAACACCTAAACAAAACCCTAGTTAGCTCTTTACTTTTGTTATTTAACACAGTACAAGACTTCTCCCCAGCACAGAGGAGAGATTTGAGTCTGCTCTCAGTTAACCTGTTAACTTCTAACAGATAGTGGGTCAATCCAAATACCTTAAACTCCAAACTGGACTGCAAAATTTTGAATAATTAAAATGGACCTTGGGCAAGCATTCAATTCAAACACAGGTGAATTCGAGGGTGACTTAGAAATGAAGTCATTAGAATGAAACACACGGAAATTAAGTGAAAATTACAAAAGTGCGATTTAATTCTAACACACACCAGGAAAATGATACAAAAACAATTATTACACAAAGACTAAAATTAAATCTTAATTACTTACTTACATTACATTACATGTCCAGAATTGTAATCCAACTAAAAGGTATCCGTACGTACACAAAACACATTCCAAATTTCAATTCAACAATTACACTTTGAACACACGTTGAAAACACACTCATGGGGGCGCCGACAACCTCTTTTCTTTGAAGCACCTTATTAGATGGTCAAAACTTTACGACACTCCTCCAGCATGAACAAACGTGAAACGTAGAATAATAATTAGCCGCGAACGCCCTGACTCTTGGCTTAAAGCTAATTTCAATGACGTAGTTCTGCTTACATTTGCATAAAGCGAATTAAATCTTCAACAAGACATAACTACGTAAACTGTGCGTACAGCGAATTTTAAATTGACCGCACTTGGGCCCTGAACTTGGCTTAAAATCTGATTTCAATGTTCCAACAAACGTAGTTCTTTGTTGACTGTGGCTAAAAGCGACGCTCTCCCTCTTCCGAATCTTGTTTAAAGCGAAACCCTTCTTCCAAAAATCAAAAATTATAACAGCCAATCATACACACTTGACAACAGAAAATATCCCCCCAATTTACGTTAAAAGACTAAAATAATAGAGGTCCAATAATTTTACTAATCAAATTCTTATCAGACAAAAATACTAGGAAAAATAAAAATTCATCTCTTTTAACTACACCGAAAAGGCGATAAATCACATCCACTTGTGCATTAAAAGCAAACAAAATTCCCGGAAATTCTACGTTAAATAAAAATAAATAAACAAAATCAACCTTGACCGTTTTCTCGTATGACAATAATAATTTCCAAGTCGTTACATACACCAACAACAAATAACAAAATTTAATTATGAAAGTTAGTTACATAAAAAAGAGACCGCCCTTGTCCGTCCTAATTATGATTTCCAAAATTTCATCCTGCCAGACAAAATAAACAGCAATATACCTACAATAGCCGGAATATATGGGGAAAAACAGAAAGAAAGGAGTGCCGACAATTTGAATAATTTAAATAAATAACAGCTCTAAAGAGTCATGGTTGCAATAGCAGTAAAACATTATCATTCTCTTTTCAAACTGTACTAATATTTCAATTGTAATATGCTAACCACTGGATTGTAGCATCAGGTACTAATAGTAATGTGTTGCGATAATTTTGCACTAAAAAGTGAAACCGTTTCAGATAACTCTGGAGGATCAAATGATATGTGGGGCGTTACAAACCTTAAACGAGGAGGCCTGCGAAGATGTTCTGGAAGAAACCGAAGATATCAAACTGGAAATTCCGCAAACGTCAGTGATACCGCCTAGTCCCGATGGTCTCCAAGGTGAATCTTTGCCTCACTTTGACTTTAGCATGTATAAGTCATGTTTAAGCATGAAACATGATGGCCATGAAAAAAGTGCAAAAAAAGTTGCTTATGTAGATGAAGAAAATCCGTACCTTGAACCCACAATCACTATTTTAGAATCACAATCATTTAAGTCTAACAGTGAAGGTTCTAATAGTGGTACGGCAAATTCTACTGTCGACACAAATGCATAGAAAAAGATCTGCTTAAACTTTCTTGTTAGTGAATATTTGTTTGATTTCACCTATTTTATGTAGTAGATTTGTGTGATCTCAGTAAATGAAACCTTTATTTATTATACTTAATTTTTCACTGTCATTTATTGGCATGGTGGAGTTTGCCCATATCCTTCAAAATCGATTTTACATATCATGTACTTAATAATGCAATCACCCACCATGCCTTAAGCTATTGCCATTTAAGTATTCAAATTATATTATTGTTATCCGATTATTGAATTCACGGATAACTTTGTATTTTATTCGAATGTAAAATATTGTAAAATATAAATTTAACGAGTATTACGTTATTTTTTTTTCCTTTTTTTTAATTATTTACCTTTGGCAAATTGTTATTGGTGAATTCAATAATATGTCTAATGTATCACCATGTAATATATATTCACAGAAAACAATTAATTTATCATAATTATAGATACAAAATTTGTTCGATCACGTTCACAAAGTACCGCTGGAGTAGAGGAAACTGATTATGTAATGTTACAATCGTCTCCTATTGGCTTTATGCATTGGCAACCTGTGAGCATATCTGTTCATGGTAATACCGAAAGTTTAAGTGATCACAGTTCGCATGGAAATTCTCAGCCTTCGTCACCAGGTTAGCTATTCTCTCTGAGTTTCACTGCACTGCAAGCATAGCACGTCTCAGTAATGCACACTAGTAACTACTCTCTGAGTTTCACTGCACTGCAAGCATAGCACGTCTCAGTAATGCACACTAGTAACTACAGTAAAAATATTTCCAGTTGGAGAAAGATCTCGAAAATATGGTCGCGCCGAATGGGACACAGTGACACAACGACGAGGTAGCAAACACGTGATTATTAATCCCGATAGTATACTTACTGCGGATAAAAAGGCCAGGCCAATTTCATTAAATTTACTAAAAGAAACTAAACCGATATATAGGCATAGATCGAAGTCGATTGACATCGATGGTCGACGACATAGCCACTCTAAAACCACATCTCTTAATAAATTAAGGGAAAAACTATTACATTCCAATCCCGACCTAAATGAAGAAAGTGATTCCGAAAGTACGCCTTTAGTGTCTCAGTTAGTCACACCGCTAACGAGTCCCGAAATGAAAGTGGAGGCCTCAAGTTCGTCGACCGATAGCGCTATTATTTCCGCTCGTTCCGATAACCAAATTCATTTACCGCCAAAGTACTGTAAATATAAGGAGAGTTTTAGCGATATATACAAGTTTAGCCCTACCAAATCGTCAAACGATGAAATCATTAGCGATAACAGTTTGAACGACGAGGCCCACACGAATTGGTACCGTGACCCGCAAATTAGACCTCGCACAATGTCAGAGTGTGCCGATTCCGTAGCATCTTATAGTTTACAACATGGCACGCCATCTGCTAGCGCTAACAGCCTATGTTCCCCGAGCATGAGTTTTCTGAGTCGACAGAACGCTTTAGATTCAGAAGAATACATTGCCGATGTGTATTGTGATCCAGAAACTAGAGTTTAATATTGTCAGTATTTCCGTTAATAGTTTATATGTCAGTATTTTTAATTTTAAGCTTAGATTTTAGTCAACAGATGCCTGCCTTTTTACCATAAAATAGTTGAGTTACCAAAATATTTTAAGGAATATAATATATTGTAAATATTTTATTTATTTACTCAACAATAAACGTTCAACAAAATATTTTGCCTATGTGTGTGTTATATTGTAGACATTTGTTTAATAATGGAAATACTAAGAAGAAAGGTCAGGAAATCTGTTTTGCTACATCTTATACCTCTAGGAAAACCATTGCCATTATTTTTCACACACAGTTTTTGCTTTCTTTGTTTATGCAGAAAAGGTTGGAAGTTTAGTTTCAAAATGATACTTAAGCTAGCGGAGGCCTATGATGTTTTTTATGAAAATCTCAATTACGTACATTTGATTGAAAACGCAGGGTATCGGAAAGGGATACAAAGAATGATAGAAGGCTAAATTTTTGAGTGAGTGCTCTTACTGCATCGTATGCAATTCGCGCTTGCGTTTCAATGATCTATTCTATTCAGATTCGTCTTGCTCCAATTATCCAATTAAATGCGCGAGATTGTATTAGATGGCAGTAACGCAAGTACGATAGAGAGAGCCTCATACCTTGCATGCAATATTGCTTTACAAACTAACCAGGTATGTCCTTTTAAATGCAATATTTTCATCAAATTTTTAATTTTCTGCAACATGTATCATTGACATACTGTCAAACGTGCTGTGTATGATACACCTACTTCAGTTTTTTATTTTTACTCTCCTTTCATCGTGCCCAAGCAAAAATTTATGTTATTCAGATTTCAATGATGCGGGAAGACATGTGGATATAGGGCAATTGGAAATCACTAATTATGTATTTGTGTGGATTATGCCGGGGTTTTTGTCCTGAAGGTTTCCCTGGTATCGCCTTGTGTGTATATAGTATATTTATCTGTTCTTGTCTTTTCTTACGGACAAAATTTTGCATTCTATTAAAATACCTTCCCGATTATGTCTCACGTCCCAACACACAACGTACCATATTGCCGACTGCTGCCGAGATTCAAAAGTGCCGCGAAACGTCGTCGTTTTGATTTGACAGTTAGGTGGTTCTGCTCGTAGATTTCTCCCGAGTTGTGAACTGTTATATAGGAGAGTCAGGATTGGAGGTACTCTTGGAGGGCCCCTAGGATCATTACAAATTCAAATTAATTTTATTGATTCTTAACTAGTAGGTATTTATATTCATGATTCATTATTATTCAAAATTCGACCGAGACATGTACCTATTTTCCTGAGGCGATTCTTTCTGAAACCATATAGTATTGTGTAAAATTGTTCCCAAATCATTATCAATTACATTGACCTTTGGTAACGTCATCATCAATCAACTAGGTTCGCGTTGAAACAAAAGCCCAATTTTGTCAAACAATTTACTGACAACAGTTGTTTCGTCACAGATATTCTTTACGTATATCTGTGGTTTCGTAAAGTCAAATCAGTTCCAGACTAGTCAGACAAATGCAATTTTCTGGTTGCGTTTGTAGTTGTATTGAACTGTAATGCAGAATCACATTTGTTTCCGTTAACCTTTTGGTCTGAAATCGTTTACGCTTTTGGTGTAAGGAACGTTGGCTTAATTTTTGTTTATGTTTTAATTACATAGTCTTTACCAGAAGAAATTTTGATCATTCTTTTAATATGAGAATTGTTTGTGTGTGCTGACATGTTGTTTGTAACTAACATTTTCTCCGCGAATGAAGCAGACACGGGGGAGGCAAAAACTGGAATCAAATTAGTTACAACACCTAATTCCGTGATTGTATTCGACATTCAACTGAAGGCTCGAAACCCCGAACGAGAGGCGAGTTACATATCTCGGGGACGAGATTATGCTAATCAAAATTCTTCGGTTTAGAATCTATGTGCGTGTATAAACATACTGTTATGGCAAGTCTCTGGCAATAAATAAGTTGCGATTCCACAATGCCATGTAATTTTCCATCTTGTTCTTGTAGTGTAAAGTGAAGCATAGAACCTGGGGGTTAAGTACACTACAAATCTAAAAAAGTTACTGGTTTGGATGGAATTTCACTATACAAGGGGCCCGAAAAGGATGGAATATTGTATATATCGATGTAAATATCCATTTCATAACAAAATGTTTCAAATAAAAGTTATTTTGTATTTCATTTTTTATCACATGTAATTTTTTATTTATTTGGAACAAAAGCGCAACAGATAAGACCATTTTTTTAAATGACATATATCTTCTGCGAAATTTTTTGATAAGAGGAATTACTTTTTTCAAACATGCAAAATATTAATTACCCTTGCTATAGTACAATTTAGAGAAAATCGCGAAAAACTGTGCGTAGATGTGTTGAAATAAATATAGATAGGGAGGTTTGTGGTCTCCCTGGGGTTTTTGGTGGGAGGTTATTTCTCTGTACCGAAATTGTTGATATGCCAGATTATTAAATCGTATGGCGTATTAAGAATGAACAAAACAGAAGACCTACCTACTTATTGCGTTTGTGGCGCTCATATTATTCAATAAAACATTGTGTGATTACTATCATTTTATTATAATTATCACAAATAATATTGTAAACACATAAATAATTTAAGCTTACTCTTTAGGACTATAATGAGTTAAGAAGTATTGGTCCCATGCCCACGTTTTTGAGTATCAAGATAATCTCCTGCATTTACTTTACACAGTGTCTGTCTTTGAACTTGCACCTTGAAAACTAGAGATGGGAACACCGGAATCGAGACTGGAATATTCATCTTTTGTTTTCCATAATTTTACCAAAAAATGCCAAAGTTCTTATATGGTCTCAGAACCCAATTTGGTGATTTCACAATAATTGCTTAAATCAATATGGGTTCTTAACCACGGAGATTAGGTAAATTCAATCCTTTTTCAAAATTAATTGGTAGTGCAAAAATCGCTTTAGCGCCCTATAATGAATAACATATTTTTTCTTATGGTCAATAGAGTTTAATAATAATAATATTTATTGGTGCTGTTTATACAGAAAATATTTCCACACGTCACAGTAGGGAAGCACAATTGCCACTTTATTGTTCGGAGTCATCAAATTTGTAGTTCAAGTACTCATCGATGCTATAGAATGCTTTGGCACCAAGGAACACTCTGATTGTTTTTCTGAATTGTTGTTCTTCCAGATCCCTGATGTAGTCAGGAAGAGCATTGTAACATTTCTTCATGTAATAGTTAATGTCTCGGCCTTTTACCGTCCGATAGCAGTCTTCCACAAGGTTGTTTTTAGTCCGTACATTGTAATGAGATTTATCACTGTTTTTACGAAGGGTTGGAAGGGCCTTCTTGGCGTGTGTTAGGCAGGTAAATATATATATACATGGGAGTGTAAGGATGTTAAGTTTGGTGAAGGATGTTCTGCAACAATCTCTATATTTGCGGTTGTCTATGATTCTTATGCACTTGCGCTGGACGGAAACACTTTAGCTGCATGGACGGAATGTCCCCAACACAGTACTGCGTAGCTTAATGTGGAGTGGATGTACCCATAATATGCTTGTAGTAAGACCTGCTTTGTTACTCTGGGCTTTAGATTTCTTATACTGTAGTTCATTTTAGACAGTTTACTGGACAGGTACAAGGCGTGCTCTGCCCACGTCAGCTTGCCATCGATATATATACCCAACAGTTTCACTGGGGGCGATTTATCTGTATTATGGAGGCCCAGTAACAGGGATTGATTTTTCAGTTCATTAATACTTAGACCATTGCTCGTGAACCACTGGGTTATTCCTGACAGTAGCTTCTTACACGATTTACTCAGAAGTTCCTTGCTGTCAGCTGTAGTAAGGGCGGTGGTATCGTCAGCAAAAAGAGTTAGGTACTGATGTGGTGCTGTTGAAAGTGATGACAGGTCATTAATGAAAACAAGAAATAGGATTGGCCCCAATACAGATCCTTGAGGAACACCCATCTTCACGGCTGCATTCTTGGATTTAAGTGAGTTAAGTGTAACATATTGGGTACGATCATTGAGGTACGAACGAATTACTGCTATACTGGTCGCATCGAATTTATACTTCGCAAGTTTCCTGATCAGTAACTCATGGCTCACACAGTCAAATGCCTTTGTTAGGTCAAAGAGAGACATTTGTGCCTCGTTTAGATTCAAACCCCTGCTTCACAAACTGTAGCAAGTAATTTATGGCTGTAGTAGTTGACCTGCCATTGCGGAAGCCAAATTGACAAGTGCTGAATAGGTTGTTCTCTTCAAAATACTGCTGTATTTGTTTTTTCATCGCCGCTTCAAAAATGTTACCAAAAATTGGGATGATGGAGATTGGTCTATAGTTTGATACCTCATCTGTCGGACCTGTTTTATGGACTGGAACCACCTTTGCAATTTTTAGGCAATCAGGAAATATGCCTTCGTTCACAGACTGGTTGATGAGTTTACAAAGGGGATAAATTATTATATTTTGCCCCGTTTTAACGATTTTTAAATTGAGGTTGTATGGGTCCCTACTCAAGGTATTTTTTAGTTTTGAAATAATCTCTCTTATTTCATTGTACGTTATTTCCCTAAATGAGAAATTTAGGTTTCCAGGAATATTGAAGTTTTCAAGGAATTTTAAAGGATTCACACTAGTTTGTGGTAAATTGTTCACTATTTAGTACCCACATCACTAAAGAAAGAGTTAAATATGTCAGCATGCAGACTGTTTGGAATTTATCTTTGTTTTACTGGGTTGTAGTTCTGTATGATGTCCCATGCAGCTTTTTGAGTGTTGGAAGATTTCTTCATGTGGTTATCATTAGCCTGTTTTTTGTACTTGTTAATTTCGGCTCTGTAGATCCTCCTGTAATCCTTTAATGTTTGATGTATGTAACAAGAGATTATGGACAAAAAAAGCATATTTCTTAAAGTGGTCATGTAAATTTTGCCACCACCATGTTCAAAATTACAAACAAAAAATTTTTTAATTCAGTTCAGTGCGAGGTTCAGTGTGAAGTTTGAGGGCAAAAATTTGGTCCCTTATTGTCCTTTCTGGTTTGGAAGAATTCATCAGCTGGAAGATCACACATTTCAAGCTGCAAATGGGATTCTTGTTTTTCAATACCAAGAGGATTGCAGTCTAAGTATGTTTTGGGTGACCGGAAGGAAAGGCAATGCGCACTCACTTATAGTTATGCAAGTTCAATTGGTGTCGCCACGTTCGCACACATGACTCGACAGGCAGGTTGCATCAAGGTAAATGATAAATGAACTTGGTTTAGAAGGATCGTGATTGCGAAGGAATTTATTGTTTGCTTTGCATGCAAGTAGAAGTACTCACACCATCTTGAGTAGGTACCTCGTTTGCAAAAATCGAGCATTTTCGATGTCTCAGGAATTCTAATTTCACTCTCTAGAATTGAGGTCACACAGTTATCTATGAACTTGCTGGTAGCAATCTTCACAGCAGTTTTTTAGTGGGCAGCTCCCATAAACTAAAATTAATAAATGAACCAAAATAATTACATAAGTTTTTTACATTCATAAAATATAACTGTTTAGTTTAGAATATTTGCTCTTAACTTGCCTATTTTCGATTGTTTTCGAAATAGTGTTTTTCCGATTTATAGCAAAAATTAAGATTCAAAAATTACTTGATTGCAGAAATTCGCGGCACCACACAAATGTGGATTATTTATGAATGCAACAAGCTGAACCGAATAAAGTGAATCTTCCCCAGTACATATTATCCTCCCTCGCATACCATTCTTCCTTTATACCCCTTTGCCCCTAGCGAGCCCCAACAGTTGTTTAATAAGTTTATTAAGGCGGCTACAGACACACAAACATTCCTTGAGATATGCACGCGCGTACATATCCTTAGGACTTAGGTGTGTAAGACTTCTCTCTAAAATATCCGCTGCTTGAATTTTCGTACGCGCGTACATGCCTCAAGGAATGTTTCTGTGTCTGTAGACTGTAGCCGCCTCACTGCTTGAATTTTTGTACGCGCGTACATATCTCAAGGAATGTTTGTGTGTCTGTAGTCGGCTTTAGCTATGACAGTTGTTGACTGAATCAAGCAGTGTTGCCAATAGGAAAATTGAAAATTTCCATTATTAGTACAAATTTCTGAATTTTGTCCGCCATGGAGTAGTTTAAAATGTTTGGAGAGATGAAAATAATGTTGTTTGGTGAGAAAAACCTTAATCATATGAAAGAGCTAAGAGAAAAAGATTTATTTCAAAACATGTAATACAGGGTGGGGCAAAGGAACTTACTGATTTGTATTCGGTGCCCTTAGGCTTGTCTCACAGTGGAAGCGTTTACGCGCGAACTGAAATACGCATGTTAACGTCAGAAATTGTACGTCCGTGTACGCACAAATCGCATTCGCACATTAGCTGCGTATGCATAGTGAGCTGAGCAATACTGTTCACAAGCACAATCGTCTACAACCTGCGAATTCGCATAAAAATCCGAACAAAATGGGATCGGTTCGCACGTCGCAATTACACGCACGTATACGGACGATTTATTAATCGCTAATGTGCGAAGGGCCGTTTGAAATCGTACGTTTGAATAGTTCGTCCGTAAACGTAAGTATTCGTACGAATCCCAGTTCGCGCGAAAACGCTTCCACTGTGAGACAAGCCTTAAGACGACGGTTGCTCCGACGAAAGTGGGGATAGGTATATTTTAGAGAAGGACATATAAAGTTTTTCCGCCGCGTGGTGTAGTTACCATTATGGAGTGGACGAAGGCGGAACGCGCGTTCGCCGTCGAGGCATACTTTTCCAACGGTCGCTCAGTCATAGCCACGCAACGTGCATTCCGTACTCATTTTAATATCGCGCCACGTGAACGTGTTCCTGGCCGGCAATCCATTGTTTCATGGGTAAACAATTTTAGGGAAACTGGTGATGTGAAGAAAAAATAATTAAAATGAGTACGGAATGCACGTTGCGTGGCTATGACTGAGCGACCGTTGGAAAAGTATGCCTCGACGGCGAACGCGCGTTCCGCCTTCGTCCACTCCATAATGGTAACTACACCACGCGGCGGAAAAATTTTATATGTTCTCTCAAATATACCTATCCCCACTTTCGTCGGAGCAACCGTCTCCTAAGGGCGCCGAATACAAATCAGCAAGTTCCTCTGCCCCACCCTGTATATATGTATTATAACCTGTATAACAGCATGAACATGTTATAAAGTGCGGGGAAAAAGGCCATAAATCTAATTCCTGTTCAAAAATAAATCTCACATGTTCCTTTTGTTCCAAAACGGGACCTATCGAAAACGTTTGCAAATGCAAGAGAACGAGGTTTTCCATGCAAACTGTGCATAATTATGGAGAATGCTCGGATATTTTCCACAGATTGCGCGTACGGGGGTGCCAAACGTAAAACCGTCGCGTTAGTACTTTCCCCCATCTGATATATTCTCCACAATAAATCCAAAGCTTGACTCAACAGAAAACTTATAGATGAAATGCAGTCTAAACGCGAGCGCAATATTTAGCGAGTACTTAAATAAAATCGCAATCGTCGCGTGGTTTACCATCCAATGGCAACGCTGTAATATATGCGCAATCTGTGGGAAATGACGAAGCCTTCGCACTTGCCTGCATGTTTAGGCATTTCGCGAAATCCCTAAAGAGAGGCAGGCAAAGTACGAACTGCAGCTCCGTTTCTCACTTTGCCTGTTGCATTCGCCATTTCGCGAAATGCCTAGGCATTTTGCAAAATGCCGGATTTCTCAAGGTAAGTTCATAGCTCTCCGTTCATACGTTTCCGTTCGTCCATTAGCCAATCAGAAGACAGCAAATTTTTAAATCGTACGTTGTCCGTTTACGACGGAAAAGTTGGTTGAAGTTGAACATTTACGTTTCCGTTGGTCCGTTTTTAACAAGAGTGAGGTTATGTTTGGTACGTTAACAGTGTTCACCTATTCGTTCTTCAGGGTAATAATCAGATAGCAACGTGTTCTTACTTTCGTACCATTTTTCAATAGATACTGAAAATCACGGAGGGTACAGTACAAAATAAAATTTAGGTTATGGTTATACGTTGCAAATGTACAATGTGGACGGATTGCTATGAACCACGGTGTAAGAATAAATGAACCTTAACGAAATGTTTCCGTTTAACAGACCAACGCAACGGATGAAGAAGGTGGGTTCATAGCTCTCTGTTCATACGTTTCCGTTTATCTGTTAGCCAATCAGAACACAATAAATTTTTTGTGTCTCCCTGCTTCAATGCTTTGTTTTCTGTAGCCAAATTAGTCCAGAAAGTTATGATTTGCTGGCCTAGGCCGGCAAAAATATCACTAAAAATTGGTTGGTGGAACTAATTTAATTTGCAAATGACATTTCTAAATTTAAATTAAATTGTTAGAATGATAGGCATATTTTTTGTGCAAATTCCATTTTAAGCACTTTATGGCTTGGTAACAGTAATACGTATATGTAAATGCGGTAGGTAAGTACCCTATTCAAGAATTGTACGTTTCACTTACAAGTTTTGGTTTAGTGCGGTTATGACACTTGTACCTACATGTTTACCAATGGGGATTTACGATAATTCAACCGGTTTAACCGGGTTGGTAGATTTTGCTATGGTTACAATTATTGAGACAATTGTTTCTATGGTGATTTCTACCAATCCGGTTAAACCGGTTGAATTATCGTAAATCCCCAATGGTAAACTTACGGTTTATGGCAAAAAACAGATAGGTAATTGAAAGTATAGGAAATTGAAGTTTACCTACTTCCACACTGGATGCCACGAATGCCAAAAAATGGTTTCGCATGTAAATTAACGCAGTCAAAAAACACAACACTAAACGGATGAAGAGTAACGACACTATATGATTTGTAATTACTATTGTTTCTGCCATTGTTAACATTAAACTGTATACATTATTCCATAAATTATATATCTACAAGCAAGTATATTTATCTGAAGATGACAGTTTCCGAAAAGGAGGTGTACGCATATGAAAACGGTTTCTTGTCGATATCTATGATGAAAATTTCCGATATCAGTTACTTCCGTATAGTAAGACCATAATAATCAAACGACACTGCATACAACAAATTGTAGATTTGCACGAAACAATCATCGGCCCTCTTGCTGCTCTCCTCGTAATCGACAGCCAACGAGAAGTAGATATCCAAACAAACTTGTTATCATTCTTATATGTAATGGAATTAATATGATAAATCAATTTGCAAATGAAAATATTGCAACCCAATTCCCAAAATAGGTGCAAGCACTAGCTGAAATTGAAATAAATTTCAAGGTTATGTTTCCCATTGAAATCAACTTACTACTTATTAGTTTTAGCGCAGCTTCTTTTAAATGTTATGAACTTCTTAAGACTGCGCTAAGCGCTTTAGAAATTTGTAATAATAATTAAATTAACGTAAATGCTTTGTTTATTCATTTAATTAAAAACTGGTAAATATCGGTTGTGAATTGACATGCTTGTGCTACCAACTGCCGACTGGTCTGTGCTACCGACATAACATCAAAATATTCGAAATTTGAATGCAAGTATGACTGCTTATAATTATACGAGGTAGAAATATAAATTTTAAAATGAACGTTGTTCCCTCAAATTTTTTACTTCGACACAAAAAATCTTGTGTATTACACGTCCATAAAAATGTTTTGCGAGTATTCGTATTGCAGGCCTCAGCTCCGCTTCGGCCTGCAAGCTTACTCACACTCGCAAACATCCATTTTCTGGACTTGTGATACAAATAACTATTTAAACCGTACGTCGTGTCGTCCATTTACAACGGAAAAGTTATTATTATCGGTGTTTCTTGTGAGAACTCAGGTCTAGCCTGGTTAACTAATCGCACGGATTAAAAATCAAGTAACGATTAGTGTCTGTGTCTGTGTCTGGTGAAGTTATGTAGGGTCCTTAAAAAAAAAAAATCACACACGTACATTGGACATCTAGGGATACTATGTAATTCGTACTTACCAACATACCTATTGATGGGCACAATAGCCAACGCTATCAGGAAAGAGGAAAACAAAACCAAACAAAAAAAATCACTATAATAATTCCTGTAATTTTAATAAATGGAGTTTATTGTGTAAGTGTTTCTTTGGCTTTGCGTTTGGGTTGAATACGAGTGGGTTGTGATAACGTGGTGTGCTTCTGTGAAGAAGGAGTTTTGTGTTTTTTAATTGTATTTATGGTGTTTCTTTGTTCCTGAGGTCGTATTTGTGTATTTTTATTTTATTATTATTATGGTCGGTGTTTCTTGTGAGAACTCAGGTCTAGCCTGGTTAACTAATCGCACGGATTAAAATCAAGTAACGATTAGTGTCCGTGTCTGTGTCTGGTGAATTTATGTAGGGTTCTAAAGAAAAATAAAAATAAAAATAAAATAAATATTCACACACTCACATTGGAAATCTAGGGATAGTATGTAATTCATACTTACCAACATAGCTATTAATGGCCACAATAGTCAACGCTATCAGGAAAGAAGATTATTATTATTATTATTATTATTATTACGTTTCCGTTGGTTCGTTTCAAGGTTATTTCTTGGGTCCGTTTTTTAACATGAGTAAGGTTATGTTTTGTTATAACAATGTTCGCCTATTACGTTCTTCGCGGTGATAATCTGATAGTAGTTTCCACGTACTGAAGATCACGGTGGATACAGTACAAAATATAATTTAGGTTATGGTCATACCTTGTAATTTGTAAACGTACGATATGGACGGATGGACACGAACCTTAACAAATTGTACCTACTATCCGTTTGACGGATCAACGCAACGGATGAACGGAGAGCTATGAACCCCCCTTTAGTTCTCAAAGATTCTCATCTCACACCATACATAAATAGACTTTAACATCTGCAACAAAGATGCAAGATTGGAATTGGATCCTGGTTCTCCAGTTACTATCATGGACTTACAGTCATTCCGAAGTATAGTGAGAGCAACATGGCCGTTGCCTCCAACATCTACGGCATTCCGCAGTTACTCAAACACGCCTATCATTCCTGTAGGAGCTACAACGGTGCCTGTTATGTACAATAACAATTCCTAGCCCAGCACTGAAGCAAGGAAGAGCCTTCGAAGCTACAAGCCATTCCCGATTCCGACTCGAATACCGTTAACCGACGCTAAATTTCTTGTAAAGGTTCGTGTCCAAAAATCCCTTTTCTCCCGCATTTGCGCAGAACGGTCCTACTCGAAGATTTCATGGTTGTTTTATACATACGTAGAGCGTTTAGTATTTTTCCCCGTACAGCATTCTTTCTCATGTGAAATGAGTTGCCTAACCATAGGGGTATTTTATCACAAGGAGGTTTATATATTGAATTATATGTAGTTCCCAAAAAACGCGATGTTTGCCCAATATTTCTGAGAACCAAATTTATTTAGATCCAGTGGGGCATTCGAAAACAAGATCGGTAAAGTAAAAACGTGCCTTTATATTGTTACAATAACTGAATTAGGTTAATTGTGGAAAAGTGTACGATGTGTTGCTTGCATCAGTTCTAGGGAGTCCTAAAATTGATCTAGGAACTTTCGGTCTATTAATACTTGTTGTTAGGAATTTTTATACCCTTACTTAGTGTTGGCAATAACTTGTGATCAACGAACATTTTCTAACGTCAAAAATTTGTCATCCTGTGGAAAAAGTTAATAAATACAATACGGTGAATTATAAATTAAAATTAAATTAAATAATTGACTCTTTAATTTGAATGTTGTGACAAGTTTTATTAATAAGAATTCGTTTTCGTTAACCTTAATAATATAATGGTGCAATTTCTAACAATTTAGCCCTTAAAGGCACTATGAAATGTCAAAATGTAAGTAATCTTTTGAATTTTAACATATAAACATTGCAAAATTGACCAAGTTGTAATCTATCAATACAGAGTTGTATATTTCTTTTCATTTGTGGAATTACATAATGATCATTGACACCAGCTTCGAATTTTACTAGGAAAAGATCCTTGTCCCAGTGGAGGATAAGTGTCTGCATTTTTGTAAATTAATGCACTAGTTGTCATGCTAGATTATTTTACTTGGAATTGTGGTTTATCATATTTGATAAGGTGTAGTACATTAGGTGTACTTTTGAATGTTGCAGACGAGAGAAATTTACTGAAATTGGTGTATTTTCAAACTGGCAGCCAAAGAAGAGGCAAGTTGCGCTTCGCGCGCACACCTCGATCGTGCCTCTTCATCTACCCAAGACCAGGGGACTATCACAGGTATGATTAATATGAAATTTCGTTTCGTGGAATCATCCTGATCATTTCTCATTTGAGCAAAGTTTAAGTATAGAACAATCCTATTTCATTACAAAAGTAACCCCGATTAGCTGTATGTAACGCTTTTATACTTACCTTCTTGTTAAATTTCAATCAAGATTGTTCGAAGGAAGCTTTAATCTTTTAATTGCGAATGTCGATCTTAGTGATTTCTCACCGAGATATTTTTATCTTTATTCCGTTGTTTTAATTAGATATGTAGAGAAGAGTTTTTGGCACGCATGTTAATCGTATGTAATTAATGAGTCTTAACACACAAAGGTCCATTATAAATAGGAAACTACTATTTCCTACGAGTAAATGTACCAATTCAATGGAAATGTTTTCATTAATGGTCATGCAGAGAGAACTTTCTTTTCAGCTTAAAAATTAAGGTTGGCTATTTGCATATATCTAATATATTAATTTGCCTGAAATTGCAATATCTTATTGTAATTTTATGGTAGTTTTGACAATTGTTAAAACATCAAACACTTTCACACTTTTGATATGGTGCCATACTATGCACTGCTGGCACGAACGCTAGTCTGTCAGCTGTACTGTGAGGAAGGTTGACAGCACAGCAAATTGAATCAGTATCGGTTGGTTTTGTAAAAAGCAAAAACACAAGAGGTGTACTGCTACCGCAACGCCGTTAGTAGATGAAAAATGACAATTGGCAACATTGCACTTTTTTGTGAATAGGAAAGGCAACACTGCGTGCGTGTGTTTGTCTCTGTCGTGTTCTGTGTTGTCGTGCCAGACGTTAGTGGCTACACTACTCCCGAGTACCTATCCACTGATATATTTTATATGTGTGGTATTAAATGTAGTTTTTAGTGTGTGTGTTTCTTTTTAATTCGTTTCTAATAACAGTGTTAGTTTTAGTTGTTAGGTTAGGTTTTTGTTTGCAAATGGCTGCTACCAACAAAAAATCCTGTTGTCATTTTTCAATAGCGAAACGAAAGTGCCTATGTCTACTATAAATGAGCCTTCCACCTCACTTGTCATGTACCAAGCTCAACATTGCAAGCTCAAAACATGTCATGTTTGGACAAGAGATGTGGGAATGAAAGAAACGTGTTTGCTTGGTTAGATTGTTGCAGTGTATAACTTGGTGCATCTGCAAGAAAGTTGATGAACTCGGAGCCTTTAAAGAAGATTGAAAAGATGACACTAAAAAAGAAATAATAGAGAGTGTAATTGATGAAGTGATCAAAAGACAACGAACACTGACTTTCGAACAGCTTACTTCATTGCCAATTCTTCTGAAAATGCAAAGGTTAATTGATGTATAAAACTCGGTATAAATAGGTTGTGTGATCCTGTTTTTCATTCCTGGTCTTGTTGAGGTATCTTAGTAAACATCGAAGACTGTATTTTATTTATTTATTTATTATCCCTCTCTTGTTCTGGGCCCAAAACAGGCTTGCGCCCAATTACAGAGTGACCCGCATAATGCTTTTTAGAGGTGCCTCTGCAGAAGGTCTTAAGTTGTTCTATACTACTCCGGTATTTACCTTACGAATTAGGAAAACTGCAGGAAAACCTAATTCGGAGTAGCCGGCAGAATGCTCGAAACTGGTCTAAGGTAATTTCTATCTCTGTAGTAGCTGACACTCTTCTCAATTAAAAAAAAAATGGTTTGACAAGATTGAGGACAAGATAGTAGGTATATTAAGGGACAAGAGTATAATCAAGTCTTTAATGCACGGGCAATGAGTTTAAACGTTGCAAGTGTTTCTTATAGTATTTTTTTATTATATCTGCAATATACTTTAAAAATAAGGGAAATGAAATGTTTATTCTTAATTCCATGATTGCCATGGAAGTGTCACCATTCAATGGTGTCACTTGACGTTTGCTTATAAAAATCACAGTCTTCGCAAATAACATGATTGTAGTTGAAAAAGATGATACAGCGTATTTAAATCTTCTATCCTTGGTGCATTCATTCAAAACTTCAAACAAATACTGCTATTAAGAAGTGGAAAGGTTTGGCAGCATACCCTAAATTGTACGCATCTATGACAGCTTCAAACGAAGGATAAGTACAAGCCAAAGGAATCTTTTGCATTTACAAAAAGCGATCTAAGACGATTCTTTAATTCACCCAGATGACGTTAATCAGTTCCAAATATTCATGGAGAAACGTCATTCCAATCGAAGAAAGGTAGCGGAATGTACCCAAGAGTTAGACCAAGAAATAAACAAAAAATGACAGTGTATATACACTTGGTATGGATGCAGTGCACTGTATAAACACCTTGAATTGCTCAAGGTTGATAAAACTAGAACTGTAGAAGTAGTTGTTGTACAGGGTGTCCCATTTTCGACGCTTTTATAGGGTAATTGTTAGTGTTATCAAAAAAGTAATATGGTGCTCTTCTTCGGTCAAATTTAAAATGGTGATATATTGAGATACGTGGGAAATAAAAAAATTGGCAATTTCGGAATGCCCCTACATTTTGTTAGTTGTTAAAAGAGATACAACAAATAATTAATACAAAAGTTGCTTTATAGTGATTGTTGAATAATCTGTTGTTTTCAAAATAAGTACACGGGGTCAAGTGAAAAAGTTATCGGACCTAACCTCTTTTTTAAATAGAACACCCTGTATATTTTAATCTAAAAGATAGCATATTAAATTCTCAAAAAATTCAATATTCGTTCAACAAGAATTAAGTTAAATTCAAGTATTTTTTTAGATTAAAATATACAGGGCGTTCCATATATTTCCGTATTTTTTTACCCGAACTCGTATACTTATTCCTTGACTTATTCTGAAAACAATTATTATAAAAAAATTTTTGTTATAAACATTTTTCTGTTTCTCTTTTAGCTCTGAAAATATAGACCCATTCGTAAATTGACAATTCGTTTGATTTTTCCCTAATTAACGTTGGTATCTTCTATGGTTTCCGATATCCTCATAGACATCCTTATCTTGGACACAGTATACACATTACATTGATATTTTAAGATATTGATATTTTATCTCAAGTTCTTCCCATTAAAACTAAAAAGAAAGCAACAACCAAACTTACAGGGTGGTTCAAATTCGTGGCTCACAACGCATTTAAAAATTGATCGAAAATAACTGAGATATCACTTTAAATATAAAAGTTGTGGGGTTTATCATAAATCGCCAAGTAAAGTAAACAAAACAAATGAATATCGTAAATTTAGTAAAAAATGCGGAACACCCTGTATATTTTTAAAAAATTGTACACATCTTTTCTTTTTAATTTCCAAAATTAATATGTTGACATTTGCTTTAGCCGTTTGTGAAATATTTGCATTTATAGTATAGCTTCAAATTGTTTTCCAAATCGCAGTTGCCATAAAAAAACAAATAGCCATTATTATTGATTGCTAATTAATATATTATGTTTATCCTGAAAATAACCTAAACCAACTTTACTTTTTAATGTTTTTTTCAATAAACAAAATGTAACAAAATTTTGCAAATGCTGGATATGGTCACCATTACTTCCAATACATTGTTTGTAGTTTGAAGCATGCTCATAAACTCAGGATGTTCATTCAAAAACGGCTAAAGCAAATACTCTCAATATCATACAGAGTGTCCAACATAAGAATGAAGAGCATGGGTAAATCGTAAACCCTCGCGTAAACAAACCATAAGTGAGTCGCTTAAATTAAGACAATTACGTGTTTTAGGGTTTAGTAAAATGGTATTTTAAAAATTCAGATATTCCGATTAGTTCAGAAGATATTGGCGAGGAAATATTGAAGTGCGAGGCCCCTTTGGGGCCGAGTACTTCAATTTCCGAGTCAGGTAATGTCATTTTACTGACGAGTTTTGTATTACATTTTACCCGAAATCGTCTTTTAATATATAATTTCAATTTTTATATAGAACTTTTGATTAATGTCAATCTCTCAGTTATGACAGGAGTCATTATAGACATTTGGAAATGTCACAAATGCGGCCGGTAAAGTGACAAGCGGCAGGAAACGTAATCTTGTCTGGAAACTAAAATTTCCTGACAGAAATTACTCATGTAAATGAAGGTTTCAGGACGATTTTGGGTAAACGAAATTAACCATATTCGTTGTTATTGTTTTCTGGCGCCGTTTGAAAAGATATAAAAAAATAAATAACACTTCCTCATAGGAACTTTTTAAGCTCTACAAGATGGTGCCCACAGATTTTCACTGCGACGTTTCGTCTTTGAGAAACCATCAACTTCATATATGGACCGAAATAAAGTACCTATATACTGCATTCAATTCAGAATCATAAAGAAAAGATCTATTCAATTTTTAAATTTTTCAAAAATATACAGTTCAAAGAAATTTTGGACGCCAATGCGGAAGCATATTATAACTGAACTGTTCAAGGAAAGCTAATATGTCGTCGCGGATTTTTGTGGGAGGTTGAATTGTTTACATTTTGTGTTAAAAGCTATTTTCGATTAGGCTACATATAAATTAAATTGTAACATGTCCTATACATAGGTTTATTTTAGTTATAGATTTGGTATGTAATAAAACACATATTTTTAGTTCGCGATGACAGATAAGTTGAATGAACATTGAAATTTTATGCAATGAAATTTGGCCTGTTGAGACTGATTTAAGAACACTGAATACGCTACGCGAGTTGGATTGCGGAATAAGTTACGTTATTGAACTCAGTTTTTGACAATTACAGCCTTATCATTCCTAAAATAAGTTAGGTGTCCCAAATTTTCAGTGATTTACAATCACTTCCAATTTATGCACTAAAAACGAAAAAAAATTGTCCAAATGGGCCCATAGTAAACAGTTTGCACGTTTCGCAACCATTTCCAGCCATGAATTTCATCTGTCAACCACGTTGTTCCTTCAAAGTGCTCGAACGCGATCAGTGGCCTACTGACAAACTTTGAGGTTTCGTAGATACCAGATATTCAAAACCTGTGTAAAACGTTCAAGTAGCAAAGATAATACTACACCTCTATCTTTGGGTGTAGGGACTACTTCTTCCAATTTCGAAACTTTCTTCTTATATCCTCAACTTGTTGATATACTTGATACTTTGACATATGCCTGGCGTCGTCTTCAAATATTTCTTTCTTCTCGAATTCTTCTTCTGTTCTTTGTCTTTAATTCCAACTTTTCGTATAGTTAGGATTTGGTTATTTTTCTCTAATTATCATCTGCTGTAAAAATGCTGTAATATAATTCTGGTTACTTCTATTTTTCTTATTAACTTTTTTTACGGATTTCGTAATTCTTCTACTTTATCAATTTCTTCTTAACTGTTGCTCTTCTTTCTTCTTTTAATCTTACTTCTTGTTCAAATGTTCTCGGTCCAAAATACCGATTTTCTCTTCTTCTTTAGTTTAAAGTTAACTCTTGCGCTCTAAGGATATCTTCTCCAGCTTTTGTTGAATGCTTCCGCTCTATTTTTCCAAATCCTATCTTCTTGTACTACTTCTATTTTCTTGGCTTTCTTCGATATTCTTCACCATTTTATCTTGACCTTATATGGGCATCGCGATCATAATAGTGGCTGCATCTCCCCTGGCACACAGTTGGTTTGTGACTTCAGCACATGGTCTTCATTATTGCTGCGTCACTTGCTCAGGGTTACTCCTGTTGCATTTCTTTATCCATTTCCCTCTCCTATCGACTTAAATCTTTATTTTTGTGTTATTTGCGACATTTTCAATTAACTACATACGAAATTAGATCACTCACTAGTAGGCGGGGGACATTTTGCCACCCGTAGGCCCAATCTTCAAATAGTATAACTTTTGTTTGAAAACTCATTTTGAAAAACTGTTCGACAATTTTGTTTCTTAAAATTTCACCACGTGTGGGGGTGGCTCCCAAACGAAACACGTTGGATCCTCCGTTTATCTGAAAAAAAATGCTTGTTTTGATCCCATCTGCCATCCAATTTTTTTTACCCTGTATAATTTTTACTGGTTCGTTTTGTGTTATATTTTTTTCAATCTCTTGTGAGTTGGGAGTCATTAGTGTTAAACATTTAATAGAATCTTGAAGAATACGAAACGGTTTACCAAAGAATACGCATATGCGAGAACGTTTTATATCTTCCATTTTGATCTCTACGATCTCCATTACATGTGTACGAGTAGCCAGGCGCAGACTGTCTGGCTTTAAATGGATCTCAGATACTACACTGCAGCATACTAGTTCAATGGATTGCGTGACGAATGTTCTTGCACTAGCTTCAGGTAGTAGAACTAGAAAGAAATAAAAGTCCATGATGAAATTAGCACCGTAATAGATCGGCTGACACGATTCCGATTTCAATGTATTAATTTCTGAAGTCATTGCCCCAGTAAACCATCGCACGTTATTGTATTACAGAAACGTTAAACCGCTTTCTTTGGTTAATTAATTAATCAAGATCTTCCCAAGTTGTAAACAATCCAACTTTCGGTACGACATTGATATCTCCTAAGAATCGAAAAGAGTGTGCGTTAAAACTACAATTTCCCATTGTTTAAATGTATCTTAATATTTAAATCATATCCCAAAGACAATGACTTTGTTTATTTCAAATTCCCTTCTTTCTTCTATTACCCCATGTCGCGACACCCAGTGGGAAGACCAATTTTAGCAGTTGGTTTCTGGTGCGGCACCTTCACTCTTGAACATCAGGAGGCAATGACTTTTACATTACCGCATTAAGTGAAAATGTAACAGATCTTAATTCTGTAATCTGTAATTATTGGATGCAGATTTAATGTGAAAGTTTTTCCACTTTTACTTTCAATAGAGTAATATTAAGTTATTAGTAGAATACCGTTGTTCGTAATTTTCGATTTTTTAATTGTTTATTTCACACTGGCGCATGAACAGACAACTTGTACTTTATAGTTATAAAAAATTTCATTTTGTAATCGCGATGATTCACAGTTTTTTTTGTAAAGCATAACAGGCAACTTCTAGTGTCAGATAAGTTTCCGAAATAAGTAGGTAGTGGACGATTGCCCAAATTTCCACAACGGAGGGCAGTTATCTGGCACTGGCAATTGACTTCTTCCTTGGACCAAGAGGAATGTATATTCTCAAGTCTATATGGATCTTTCGTTCAAAATTTGAGGCACGGAGAGACAGTGAGACGGGCAAGGGTACAATTTCAAGAAGGCCGAAATAGATCTTTATAGCTAATAGCTACAGACTACCGAGGATGGTGATAACAGGGTATGTAATAGAAAACCACCAGTTAGATAGAAAATGGTCGAAGAGGATTGTTTAAAAAAAAAGAGGTAGATGCAAATTTTTTCTTCGGTTGTAGTTTGTTTTTCTCAATTCTATGAATTCAAATTACATAGGAAATAATATGAAATGTTTTGTGGAGATATTTAATTTGCATACAATATCTAATTAGTAAAAACGTGGTTTTGTGAAGGCCGGCCATTATCAAATATTTATCTACAGTGGATAGGTGTTAGAGATTTTGAAGGGTATTAAAGTTTAAGTTCATGTTATTTGCGTACTTATTGCAACGTTGGTTTTCCATGATCGTTACACAGTCACCTCCTTAAAGTTAATCTTTTCATACTGTAAGAGTGTAAGCGTACAAAAATCCTCGAGGGTATTGCTCGTTGGGAAGCAAGTTTTTTTAGTATTCGATCAAACCTACATATTTAAATATTTCATCGGAGATTTTTAAATCGTAGGTGTGTTCGTCTTGTTAGAGTCGGTACTAAATAACGAGAAAGTACCCAGAACAAATAAATGCAAGAAGAAGTAAGGAAAACATATACGAAATACTTACAAAAGAAATAATAGAAGACTGGAGATGTGCGAGGATCTGCGACTATTCTGTACACAGGGTGTCTCAGATGCAGTGGGATCCTATGGGTAGTTTTGTTATTATACCGATAGATTAAATGGACGAAATTTTGCATTTTCATGTTTTGTTTAAAATTCTCTTTAGACTTTAGAGAATTTGAAAATTTAGGTCGTTTTAAAAGTTATTTAAACTGAATGGAAAAGCGTCGATACCTTAATGACATATACTAAAAAGACGTAGTATCATTCGAATTTGGAACCAAATACAGAGTGTTGCATTAAAAAAATTAGCTTTTTGTACCTCGGCTTTTTTAACAAAAACAGTCTATATTCATATGTCAGTAACCACCACCCTATCAAAATGAGAAACTTTCACACTAAACTTTCAACTTTTGTAATTATGGAGATCAAATTCAAAATCACAGGACCCGATTTTTAGAATTTTTGAAATTGAGTTTTGATCAGTTCACAACACGTTGCCTATTTGACTTAATCTTAGCCCTAACCTCTATTCTCGGTAATAACAAAGCTTGGAAATCGGGGAACTTCTTCTCCCTAGTTCCCTCTATGTCGCTCAGGCGCCACGAGACCAGGCATCACCCAAGGCATTGGTCTGACCATGGCGGAGCTATTATTACTTATGCTTTTGTTTGTCCTTCCCTTTCTCTGGTGCCTATTACCACATGGTAGTACTTTTCTACGACTAGCCAGTTTTTGTCGTCTCTACACACTATATTTATTGTATTACTAGAAATACCAGGCGGAGGGCCTGTGTGACATCGTACATCAGTGAGCAGCATTAGTCTGGTTAAATGTAGAAACGCTAAATAATATATAAAATTTAAAAAAATGTTACATCAACCGGGAATCGAACCCAGGCCGCCCGCGTGGGAGCTAAATTGTTAGACTCACGACGACGACGGCAAGCATCATAATAGATATGGATTTGGCGTTAGAGTTTCTTTAATGGTTTTGTTTAGCTCATTTCTCCCACTGTACCACCTCGAGCACTCGGCGCTTTGTTATCTTGTAATCAGCAATCCACGGTCTAGCCATTCTCTAACATGTGGGATGAGAGTCTTGGTCCAAGATGTTCTTTGATCCCATAATAATTGCCACTCGAGACATTTACTTTCCATCCCCACTTTCCAACTCTGGCCTTTACTATAACCTCAACCGGTGGGATACCAGCAACAAGCAATATAGATACTCACCAGCAATTTGAATTGCAAGTAGTCTTTGTATTTTATTGATCATTTTCTTGACACACCCCAACTCGAGCGCTCCCACTCAGACTTCGGCTCCGGATAGTCACCCTGAGTTTATTGGCGAGCATAGTACCCTTCTTCCTTGTTTGGCATGATTCGTAAAAGCGTCGCGTAGTGTTCCACTGCATACCTGACGTGCTCCATAATCGTCTCACTTCTCTCTATTACCACCCATAGTACTTTCATGGTAAATAAAAACCAGTTCCATAATCCGGATTACTTTTGATCCGAGTAGTAAGGATTAAATCAATTTTCTTTAAACAAAATTAAAAATTTCTAAACATTAAAAATTCATAATAAATAATAAATTTCTTCCATGGAGATCACATTTGGAAGCGTCGCCCTTACACTGACCGCGTTGCCACGTTGTATAGCAATACTTATCCTTTGGCGTAAGTAAGTGGTAGCTCGGGGTTCCCCAGTAATATTGGAAATGCTTTTTCCCGTTATTCAACAAAATTACGAGCTTCTCTACACCTCGGTCCCAATGTCTCTACGTCGAAAGTTTAAGTTAGTATTCATTGGTGCGTATTGGCCACTTCGAGATAGAGTCCTTAATTAGAGATGATTGATGGATATGATAATTACTACCCCTAATTTGACACGAAAGGACATACCTTGTGTCCCAGGCTGAACGCACCATAGGGAAAACAGGGTAATATATTTTTTCGCGAAGGATCCACGGGGCTTTTGATATAAATTTGAAATTAGCGTTCAACGTACATTATTGCGCTAGCCTGATGTTAGGAAGAGACTAGAGTAGTGCGTTGAACGCTAATTTCAAAGGCTTCGTGGATCCTTCGCGAAAAAATACATTGGTGGGTTCTACCTGGGACACACTGTATATCTCTTATTTAGTTCTTATTGGCACATTTGTTATTGCAGTTCCGTCTAGTGCGGTCTTACCTTCATTATGTGCTACACTTCAGAGAATCGAGGGACATTATTTCTGACCAAAACTGTACGTCTGTTACTTCAAATGATCCATTGTCCAACTTCAAGTGGTCCAAGGGTCACTTTAATAAAAATACATCTTGGAGGGCCGCAATCTTTGTATGCAACTTTATCAATGATATTGTACAGGGTGAGTGAACAATTGCGCGGAGTAACTTAATACCTTGAAGATAAGATTTTTCGATAGAGTGCTTTTGTATTATGATATGGTTGAATATTCTCCACATTTTATAAATATTTGGAATTATACAGGGTGCGCCTACAAAGTAGGGCGTCCAAATGGTACATTTTTTTAAATAGAACCCCCTGTATTTGAATACATTTTTGAATTCTACGTGTAATTGTACGTCTTTTTTATTATATGGTTAATATCCGAAAAGCTACTAATTTTATAGATAATTCGATTTTTAAGAAGAATTGGGCATTTGCAAGCGTCAGTATATTGTCAAAATTATTACCTACTTAAATTTTGATTCCAGGTTGTATATCTTTCATCCTGGGTTAAGTAAAAGTCATCTAGATCTACTATGAAACATTTAAAAAATAGCTTATAGGGTGTTTTTTTTGTAGATCTAAAGTTACAAAACTTCATATTAAAAATCTCTCTTTTTTTTAATGGAACACCCTATATATTTTTCTGTCAGCTTTTAGCTTCTCCAAAAACCTTCAACTTTTGATAATAATGTTCTATGCCTATCTCTGATAGTTTTCGAAATATCTTGGTTTTCCTGGTTTTTATATTCTAATCTTAAATAAGTTATATGTAATTTACATAATAGTGAGGTGGCCATGCAAAAAAAAGGCAATTTTTTTCTATCTCGTCCAAAACGAAAATCATATCGATTAATTTCTTTTTCAAGCAATTTATTTTAAGTCCAAAAACTGGAGAATAAGTAAAAACATTTTACTACAAAGCAAATTTAATTTAACTCCTAATGTCATCCAGTCAGTGGTATTAGTTTCATTTTTTTTTCATATTCATCTGGTTATTCTGTAAATTAGAACTTATTTCAGATTAAAATATAAAAAGTAGAAAAACCAAGATATTTGTTTATGTTTTTACTATCAAATTTATTCTCCAGTTTTTATAGACTTAAATGAATTATTAGAAAAATGAATTAATAAATATGATTTTAGCTTTGAACGAGGCAGATAAAAATTGCCTTCTTTTTGCATGGCTTAGAATATAAAAACCAGGAAAACCAAGATGTTTCGAAAACTATCAGAGATAGGTATAGGACCTTATTACCAAAAGTTGATGGTGTTCCATTTAAAAAAGTGAGAGTTTTTAATATGAAGTTTTGCAACTTTGGATCTACAAAAAAAAAACACCCTGTAAGCTATTTTTTTTAATGTTTTATAGTATATGTATTTATTTGACTTTTTCTTAACCGAGGATAAAAGATATAAAACCTGGAATCAACATTTAAATAATAATTTTCACAATATACTGACGCTTGCAAATGCCCAATTTTTCTTAAAAATCGAATTATCTTTAAAACTACTATCTGTTCGGATATTAACCATATAATAAAAAAGACGTATGTACAATTTACATGTAGAATTCAAATATGCATTCAAATACAGGGGGTTCTATTTAAAACAAGTTAAAAAGTAATCGTAAACGATTTACATAAAGCGCATTTTCACTTGCATTCATTTCCCATTTGTAAGATGCAACTTCTGTTAAAATCGTAAAAATCCGGCCACAAATATAAAAGATAGCGTTGCACATGGGCAATCCATTGTTGACGTGCTACTTCAATTTCAGTTTATGAGAAGAATTTCATTTCAATGCTTTTCTAAATAAGAAAGTTGGAACTGCGCATGCGCAAACCTAAATTTTAAAACTAATGTTAGATTTTCCTTTGTTCCAAGCGCCTAAGTATCACATTTCACTTAAATAGTTCCATAGATAAAAAAGTTGGCACTGCGCATGCGCAAAATAAAATTTTGAAACTGGCGCTAGATTTTCCTTTATTCCAAGAGCCTATGTATCACATTTCATTTAAATTCTTCCATAAATATAAAAGTTGGCACTGCGCATGCGCAAAGCCAAATTTTGAAACTGGCGTTTGATTTTCCTTTATCCCAAGTGCCTATGTATCAAATTTCGTTTAAATTCTTCCATAAATAAAAAAGTTGGCACTGCGCATGCGCAAAACCAAATTTTGAAATTGGCGTTTGATTTTCCTTTATTCCAAGTGCCTATGTATCAAATTTCATTCAAATACTTTTATAAGTAAAAAGTTTGCAATTCGGTTTATAAATGGTCGAGATGCGAAAAGGGCACTGTGAATTTTGAATCGATTCGATTCAACTTTTGGCATTGCGTATTATATGGCTAAATCTATGCCCATATTGAATTTCATGCAATTCAGTTCATAACTAAGGGAGATGTAAAAGCGATCGAACATTTCTAAACAAAGTTATCGTTCACACGGACAGATAGATGGACAGACAGACAAAGGAACAGACGGAGAGACCAACCGGCAGGCGACAGATAGCAATGCAAAATTATAAACGATCTCTAGGATCGTTAATAAACGGCAAAAGTGTAAAATTATGGAACATGTAAAAAACGGTTTTTTTGTTTTTTTACAATAACTTTTTTTGTAAGCGGTACAGAAAAAATTCCTTCCTTGGTACAAGACTCGACACCATAACGAACCAAATAGCGAAAAAAGTAGAACAATAGCTTTTAAGATAAAAAACTAGTAGCGTCGCAAAGTTAGCGGACGGACGGACGGACGGACGGACGGACGGACGGACAAAGTGGCCACAATAGCGCATTTTTTTTTTTTTTTTGTGGAAATGCGCTAAAAACACTACCGAAAAATCTTATCTTCAAGGCATTAAGTTACTCCGCGCAATCTTTGACTCACCCTGTACATATTTCGTATTTGAGGGAAATTATACATTTTACCCTTACTGGGCGCAGAAAACAAGGTCTCGTGGGCCTTATGTTATCTTCGACATTTGATGAAATTTTAACATGTCCAAAAACCGGGGATCACAATAGCTACCTACCTAGTTCGAGCTAGGAAGCTAAAACTTGGGCACCCAAAGTCAAAAGAGATCGTTCAAATTTTGTTGATTGATACAGCTGAAAAAACACAGAATTGCAATTTTATACGTAATGAATATTATCGGCTATCCAGAGCTTGTGAACAATACCTTCATTGTACGTGTTAAGTACCTCGGTTAGCTGATTAGTGATTAGCTCAATTAATTTTAATCGTTCATACTGCCGATTCTGTATACAGCACCAGGGGTAAGTCTAAGTAGCGTATTGAAACTAGCAGAAACTTCATTTAATTTAATTCAAAATGTAAAGTTTAAAAATACGCGGGTATTGCCCGAATGTACAAACTTGTTTTGCCGTAGTTAAAGCAGGCGCTGGAAATGTTACCTAGTGGAAAGGGAATTTGATATTTGATCTTGCAACGTAGTGACATTAAGCAAAATTTTTACTCTAAAACCTTGTGGTTTTGGTTAAAATAATTTTTAATTATTTCACGCCAGCGCCTGGTTTAGTTTGTAAAGTCAAAAATAAAGCCAACTCGTCCTGCCATCTTCTTTCACAACCCAACCCACCTACCAAGCAACCGGTGCAAAACCCCAACGAAAGGGCTTTTTACCGACTTAAAGAAGGGTAGCACTGACATAACTCAAATTTTCAAAAAGTACATGGGGGTTGTGTCTAGGGATGGGCGATAACTGTTTTCACATATCGATAAGTATCGGGTACTTACCTATCGATATATTTTACTTATCGATATTCCGATAATTATCGAAATATCGATAGTTATCGATATGTCGATAATTATCGATATATCGATAGTTATCGATATATCGATAGTTATCGATATATGATTACTATCGATAGGTATCGATATATCGATATGTCGATAGTTATCGATATGTCGATAGTTATCGATATATCGATACGTCGATAGTTATCGCTAGGGATGGGCGATAACTGTTTTCACCTATCGATATAAGTATCGGGTACTTACCTATCGATATATTTTACTTATCGATATGCCGATAATTATCGAAATATCGATGGTTATAGATACACCGATAACTATCGAAAGATCGATAACTGCCGCTATATCGATAAGTATCGGTATATCGATAGTTCTCGTTATGGCGATAGTTTTTAATATATAGGTATCGATATAATATTACCGATAATTTTTTTGAAAGCGTGTCTAAAACTGCATGAGTTTACTTTTATATTTTGGCGAAAGAGCCCGACAAGACAAGAGGGCTCTTTTAACAAAATATGAAAATAACCCAATGCAGTTCTTGCAACTTTAATGGAGTTACCATATAACTGTGCAATTATCGCAGGGCTCTTTAGCTTTCTACAATGCAATTACCGCTGTAATTAAGCGGTAATTGCACGTCTCATTTGAGAGAAATATTCGACGTATCGATAGTTATCGACAAGGATAGTTATCTTATCGAGTTTTATTAATAAAATCCATTTTCCGGTTTATTCTCGTGTAAAGTGACTATTAATAGTTACTCGACGTTTCTTTGCTACCTTTATCAAGAGTTTTTTGTTAGATTTCGTAAATGTCAATCAATTGAAACTGTATATCTAAATTTGAAGTGTTCTTAGCTTTTTCTGTTTTTTTGTGACTGGTCCTCTGTAACCATCAGTCAGATACCGATACATAGGCCATGATTACACCCTTTGATTGTCTTCTTTATTTTATCTAAAGAGTAGCCATTTTGATGCAACATTTTGTTCAAGTTTTTGAAGTGCTTCTTTTTTTGAGCA
This sequence comes from Photinus pyralis, assembly GCF_008802855.1. Lineage (NCBI taxonomy): Eukaryota > Metazoa > Arthropoda > Insecta > Coleoptera > Lampyridae > Photinus > Photinus pyralis. The sequence goes on along the minus strand of NW_022170738.1, from coordinate 19,476,569 downwards.
ATCGTCAGTAAGACGAAAAGATCTATTTTCTAAAGATTTTATTACTGCGTTTATTTGGCATGGATGATGATGTGACGTAGCGCTTCTCTTGAGAAAGGGAGCAAAGTTAAGTTTCCGAAACTTCGAGCAACTAAAAATAGTAAATTTACACGAGAGTAAACCCGAAAATGGATTTTATTAATAAAAATAGTAGCGCTCGTTGAAATCTCAACAATAACATAATTTTATCGTACAGTTATCGACATATCGATATATCAATAGCTATCGATATATCGATAGTTATCGACATATCGATATATCGATAGTTATCGACATATCGATATATCAATCGTTATCGACATATCGATATATCAATAGTTATCGACATATCGATAGGTATCGATATATCGATAGTTATCGATCTATCGATATATCGATTTTTTTAGCTCTACCTATTGTTATTCGATATATCGATAACTATCTATCGATACCTATCGATATATCGAAAAAAATTCCCATGCCTAGTTGTGTCCCACTATTCTATTCTTTACAGTTTACACTGTACCCTGCATTTGTGAGTAGTGTACCGTTTTGAAGTAATGAAATTTACACTGATATATTTTACGAGTGGTGTTTTTCAATTGACCATGAAAAAATTCGAAAGTTAGGCCTTCTTGCTCCGTCGATTTTATGCGCGCTTGTTACAACAGTTGCTTATTATGCTCGTTCGTTAATCACATTGTTAATTCCTGTTTGTCTTTCATGAAACTGCTGCTCTGTGATATAATAAAAAAAGGCGTGGGCGTTCGTGCAAATGGAATTTTTATTTACATTTAGTCGGGTCAGAGACGTCTTTTCAAAACGTCAGAAAACGGTCGCGTCGTGTTAATTTTAGTTAATAGTACTAACTACCAAGATCTAGTATTTGTTGAGGCATTAAAAGTGGACCTCCTATTGGCCCACTGCCAAACTTGGACTTAAGGCTTTGTGGAGTTATTCTTGTACGTGAACGAACTCGCGGATATTTTTGCATTTTCCATCACTCACTCACCCATTCATCCGACCTGCGGGCATTTTTTAAATGAAGTTTACAGCATTTTATGATGTGCTTTTATAGTGACTGTTTAAGTTTTCATCAAAATGAATTTTCTTAAAGGGCGGCCGAGGGTGCGCGGCGGTCGCTCGGTCAACATTAAGGATTGGGAAAAACAAAACGAACTGCTTGCCACTTGGAACGATGGTATGTTTTCCAGAAGAGTTTCTATCAATGTGCTTGTCTTGTACCAAAGACTATCCTTGCTTGTACATAATTATATGTGTACCTTTTTGCTTTGCATTGTGTCCCGAAATCACTCGCCCCCCCATGATTCGTTTCGCACTTTCCTTAACGTGACATTGAAACGTGTGTGACTAACTTCTGTCCTGTCTGTTGATAGTTCTAATTACCTAGTAAATCTGTACCACTTTAATAATAACTTACGTAACCTAAATCTCGAAAGATTTTAATGTGGCGTCGAATTCAGAACGCCCCAGAGTGAAAATAAATACGGTGGATGCGTTAACTTTTATTTTTGAACACCTTTACAAGTTCAGTAATTATGTAATTAGTTTGTACATATTTTGTAGATAGTGTTTTAAGGTGTACAGTGTAATTTTTACAGCGATGTCACATGCTGCGAAGAAAAGTCTCTTCTTGGTTCATTGATTGGCAGGTGTTATTTACTGTGTAAGGCTATAATGTCTTGCGTTAGAACGGTCCTACGAGATCTCTTCTGATGAGTTACGTATCTGAACATCAATATAGACACAGACCTTCACCTATGCCTTCGTATAATCAAAATGGGGCACTTCACCTTTTGGTTATCGATGTTTATGTTTAGGCGTTTGATTTTGATTTCTGCATGTTAAACTCGTAGATCCCTAGAGCCAATTAGGAACGATGGCACGAAAAAGGCAACGTAAACAAAAACTGTTTAGCTTCTTGATAGGCTTCTTGGTAGATGATTAATGGATAGGGGGCCTTTTCCACAATCATTTAAAGGCCGCCTGGCACACATTCAAAATCTAAGAAGAATCAAACCCTTAGAACAATTATTTTCTGTAACATTGCGTTGAATTCCTTTCGCTGAGACCTTTCATTAGAGTACTACCGTAAAGAATAAAGCCAGTGCCTCCCCCTCCCCCTCAATTTTGGTAAGAGGGAAGGTCCCCCCCCTCCCCCCCGGCTACAAAATTTGTTGACCGTCTCGCACACTTTCAAGTTATAGGCCTACTGCAATAAATTCCAGGACCGCAGACGTGACTTCGGACGGACAGGCGTACAAAACCCAAAAACAGCACATTTTTTGTAATTCTTAAAAAAATATGGTAGGTATAGGTAATACTGACCTCCATCTCAACAACAAAAATGAAAACAATGTTTTTGTGATGGCAGAAGAAAAGTAGTAATACCCGACACTTTGAAGAACCATATTAATAATTGCTGTAAATCCTTTTTTTACACCTTTTGAAACACGCTTGGATCTGAATGTGTGCTTCCAGGATATCTTCCAGCGTACACTCGTGACCAGTGGCGTAGCGAAGGGGGGGTGGAGAGGGGCGGTCCGTGCCGGGCGCCACTTTAGTAGGGGCGGCAGGGTCATACCTGCCAATAATCCCGGGGCGCTTTTGAAAATAGCTAAAGTAGGAGACGATAAAAAAATCGTCTAAAAATATATTTAATTTTGATTTTGAAAGCAATGACGATGACCATCGACGGATTTGAAGATGCTTTATCTGAAAAGAAACTGAGGCGAAAATACATGACAAAGAGACTCCTGTTCTCAATACTCCAATCTTTTAGATGCAATGTATATCAAGCAATTCAAATATAATTATCTTTGATTCTTGCGTTTCTTTCTTCAGAAACAGTGGTGGGTATATCCTTTTTACCGCAATACAAAAAAAATTGAAAAAGTTAAAAAGTAATCGTAAACGATTTACATAAAGCGCATTTTCACTTGCATTCATTTCCTATTTGTAAGATGCAACTTTTGTTAAAATTGTAAAAATCCGCCCACAAACATGAAAGATAGCGTTGCACATGTACAATCCATTTTTGATGTGCTACTTCAGTTTCAGTTTATAAGAAGAGTTTCATTTCAATGCTTTTCTAAATAAGAAAGTTGGAACTGCGCATGCGCAAACCTAAATTTTGAAGCTAACGTTAGATTTTCCTTTGTTCCAAGTGGCTATGTATCGAATTTCATTTAAATCCCTCCATAAATAAGAAAGTTGGCACTGCGCATGCGCAAAACCAAATTTTGAAACTGGCGTTAAATTTGCTTTTATTCCAAGTGGCTATGTATCAAATTTCATTTAAATACTTTTATAATTAAAAAAGTTTGCAATTCGGTTTATAAATGGTCGAGATGCGAAAAGGGCACTGTGAATTTTGAATCGATTGGACTCAACTTTTGGCATTGCGTATTATATGGCTAAAGCTATGCCCATATTGAATTTCATGCAATTCAGTTCATAACTAATCGAGATGTAAAAGCGATCGGACATTTCTAAACAAAGTTATCGTTCACACGGACAGATAGAGGGACAGACAGACAAAGGAACAGACGGACAGACCAACAGGCAGACGACAAACAGCAATGCAAAATTATAAACGATCTCTAGGATCGTTAATAAACGGCAAAAGTGTAAAATTATGGAACATGTAAAAAACGGTTTTTTGTAAGCGGTACAGAAAAAATTCCTTCCTTGGTGCAAGACTCGAGACCATAACGAACCAAATAGTGAAAAAAGTAGAACAATAGCTCTTAAGATAAAAAACTGGTAGCGTCTCAAAACGAGCGGACGGACGGACAAAGTGGCCATAATAGCGCATTTTTTTAGCGCATTTCCACAAATATAAAAAAAACGCTATTGTGGCCACTTTGTCCGTCCGTCCGTTCGTCCGCTAACTTTGCGACGCTACTAGTTCTTTATCTTCTTAAGAGCTATTGTTCTACTTTTTTCACTATTTGGTTCGTTATGGTCTCGAGTCTTGCACCAAGGAAGGAATTTTTTCTGTACCGCTTACAAAAAACCGTTTTTTACATGTTCCATAATTTTACACTTTTGCCGTTTATTAACGATCCTAGAGATCGTTTATACTTTTGCATTGCTATCTGTCGCCTTCCGGTTGGTCTTTCCGTCTGTTCCTTTGTCTGTCTGTCCATCTATCTGTCCGTGTGAACGATAACTTTGTTTAGAAATGTTCGATCGCTTTTACATCTCCGTTAGTTATGAACTGAATTGCATGAAATTCAATATGGGCATAGCTTTAGCCATATAATACGCAATGCCAAAAGTTGAATCGAATCGATTCAAAATTCACAGTGCCCTTTTCGCATCTCGACCATTTATAAACCGAATTGCAAACTTTTTTACTTATAAAAGTATTTGAATGAAATTTGATACATAGGCACTTGGAATAAAGGAAAATCAAACACCAATTTCAAAATTTGGTTTTGCGCATGCCCAGTGCCAACTTTTTTATTTATGGAAGAATTTAAACGAAATTTGATACATAGGCACTTGGAATAAAGGAAAATCAAACGTCAGTTTCAAAATTTGGCTTTGCGCATGCGCAGTGCCAACTTTTTTATTTATGGAAGAATTTAAATGAAATGTGATACATAGGCACTTGGAATAAAGGAAAATCTAGCGCCAGTTTCAAAATTTTATTTTGCGCATGCGCAGTGCCAACTTTTTTATCTATGGAACTATTTAAGTGAAATTTGATACTTAGGCGCTTGGAACAAAGGAAAATCTAACATTAGTTTTAAAATTTAGGTTTGCGCATGCGCAGTTCCAACTTCCTTATTTAGAAAAGCATTGAAATGAAATTCTTCTCATAAACTGAAATTGAAGTAGCACGTCAACAATGGATTGCCCATGTGCAACGCAATCTTTCATATTTGTGGCCGGATTTTTACGATTTTAACAGAAGTCAAATCTGACAAATGGGAAATGAATGCAAGTGGAAATGCGCTTTATATAAATCGTTTACGATTACTTTTTAACTTGTTTTATTTTGAAATGCACTAAAAATACGTTGTTTTCTCTCTGTCTGTCTTTATTGTAGTGTGTTTTTTATCGGATGCTATACATGGATCATATAGGTATCAAACGAAAGCTTATAGACATAATGTCAAGAGGTGAGCCCCCATCCCCCCTATAGAATCGCTCGCTCTAAAGGTACTCAAGTCCAGAATACACAAAGAAATTTGAACTTTTTTTTTTAAATAAATGATATGGAACTAAAAATAGTCACCAGCTCCTAAAATATGTATATAGAGCGGAAAATCTTGATCGCGCCCCAGGCGCCAACGTGCCACTGCTAGTGACGCCAGCAAACAATTCCGGTAACGGTCTCTAAGAATAAACACTATATCAACCATTCCTGCTTGAGTTTGGAACATTTCTGCAACGTTGATTAAAAAACAATCATACACTGCCGACACTTTACTGTTAATTGTGAGAATTGAACATCTTTTGTTTTATCATGGCACACTTGGGTTCGGAAAAGACCTTTTTTTTACAAATTTGCGTTTCGACCTGGTTTCTCTCTGAAATTTTCTTATGGTATGTCTGGTTTTGTGTATATCAGGGGAAAATTTGTAGTTTTGGCTATCCAGAGGTATAATTTGGTTAGGGGGGTGCCATTTGAAATTTTAAAAAAATGACGAAGGCCAATTAAAATTTTTCCAAAAAGTCGAGGAAAAAGTACCTAACAAATATTATGTAATTGTGGCCTCAGTGAAAAAATTAGCCGCCTGCGCTATTGTTTGATACGCCACTGGTGATACAAAATATTTTAGAAACATGCCGGCGGTAATTGTGTACAATTTTGCTCTTAAGACTTTTTTCGGTATCTTTTATGGTAAATGAGTTATGATCGGAGGGATCTTAGGTGCTACACCCTGTATACTAAGGTTTGCGACATTTCAGTTGTTTTAGACAATTGACTCGTTGATGAAACATGGATTTTCCGTCACCCCCAAACTATCTTCTAATTGATTTTCTGCGCAAGTCTCCCACGTTAGAAAATGATGTGGTTCGTATTAAACCTGTCCTATCCGTTCAAAACCCTTCCTGAGGCGTTCAAAAGCTGATGGCTGTGAAAGTATAGCATATAGCACCATAATTTTTAGATCAATTAAAAAACCTCAATTCGCCGACTAATGACGGCAACATTAGAATTTGTCAGAGCGGAGACTTCCACGGCGATAGTCATTTGAGATGCGAACGACTTCCGGCATAGAATCGTGTCAATGCTGAATGAAAAGTCAACGCTTCCCCCACTTTAGTAAGGGGCTTCATCAGAACAAGAAAACAAAACTTACCAATGAGCCTCTGCAGAAGGTCTTGGAGATCTACTCCGGTATTTACCTTACGAATGAGGAAAACCTAATTCGGAGTAGCCCGCAGAATGCTCGAAACTGGTCTAAGGTAATTCCCATCTCTGCCACAGATGAAAAATTCACCTCAACCCAGGTTCGAACACCCGACCTCCGGATTTATAGCCCAACGCTTTACCAATGAACCACAAAGTCCGTTAGATGTAGTTGCAAATAAACAGACGATGTGTTACAGACTAAGGTTCCATTCTTCATATATTAACGAGTAGATATCAACATTGCGAACACGTACGCGAGTCAAAAATTGTACCTCCCTGCTCGGTACGTTATTTTGGTCACTTTGCCCGTTTTGCCTCGCGTTTTTCTGCCTTGGTCACTATCCGGCATTTGTCATCAAAATCTATTGACGTACTTTCTTCCGTATTTTATGCGCTAGGTCCCAGATGTGTCATTTTCTAGACCACTTGCACACATCAAACGATTATGTGGAGAGAAGTTTCTTTTCGAAATAGGTTAGCATGTTTGTAACTTGTCTCTTTCTTTTCACAGTGGTTTGATGAGCGCAAGATCGAGAATGAGAGGATTTTCGCGTACTAGATTATTAAAAATATATTTCCGTCATATATGAGTAAACAGTCAGAAATAGAACTTACATAATATAGCGATAGGTAAATAAGTTGTGGTAGTCGGACCTGTCTGTCGAGGTCCGTCCAAGTTCCAAACTTCTATCTATTATTATATCCTTGCCCTATGCCTCTGGGTTGACCATTCCTTTCACTTTGTACGAATATTCCACATTTTCGAAACCTGATGCTTTCAGATCGGGATGGTGCAGTAGTACTGCATGTGAGGCAACAAATGCTTCCTTTTAAGGGTTCAAGTACCTATAGATTTTAATTACCTCACTTAATACGTGCTTCTCACATTTATCTCATTTACAATTGCCTGTAGATGCGTGATTTCCGTTTACGATTGAAGGGAAATTAGTACCCTTCATTTAGTGTTGTCTTCCACACCTTAGACTGACGTGTTATTTTTAGCATTTTTGCTGGTGGGTTAGTGACCTTCTCAACGCCATAATGGCAGACGAGGAGCATTAAAATGTATTGTAAGTGTTTTATATTCGCCCTAAGGCAATATTTAAAACGGAAAATTTAATATCGTTGTATAAATAGATTTCTATAAATATTGTTGTCTTGTCAGTGTTGGAATCTTATACGTTTCGTATTTCTGTGGGTGCCCAAAACGAACTCAAATAGTTAATTTGAATTTGTCACACTTGATATTCAAGTTTAATTTAATTACGCTTAGACACGAAACAACCCTTATTTATCTATGTGAATCATTAAAAAGTTTCTTGTACGAAATGACGTTTAAATCGGGTTTTTTAAAACATTGTTTTTGCAGACTTAATTCCCAAACAGACATAAAGCACAGGCAGATTAAGAAGACATGTTTACTTTTTGAGGACATGTTGTTTCTTTTACCCAGTCACACACAGTGTGTGGCTGGCCCATCAAAAACTTTATTGTTTTTGTATATCTTATGAACCAAATCATCGAGCAAATCATTCACTTAAGTAAAATTCAGGATCTCCCCATAGAATATAATTGAAGTTCAATTGAAATTTCAATTATATTCTATGGGAATTTCAATTGAACTTCAATTGTATTCTATGGGAAGATCCTAAATTTCAAATTTCTGCTTACCTCACTCACTTTCGGAAGATTTTATACGTTACTCGCCAATTCTACCAAAGTTACACAGAGGCTCGCTAATTTGGTTAACACTGTATATCACGTTTTGGGAATCAATAAATCAACTTTGATATTTTCCCCATCAAAATTGGTTTTCCTGGAAAATTTGTCCGCGAGTGCACCGTGCACCATCCTGTTGAAACCAAAAGTTCTAACTTTTTTTTTGTGTGCCGTATATTGCTGTATTTGTAATAAAAAATGCTACTCAATATAGTGTGTCCTTTTCTTTACGGGCCATGTTAAAAAATAAAGTTGGTAATGATTTCTCCGAAACAAAACATTGTATTGAAAATCTCTCGACGGCAATGAGTTTTTCTCGCATATCTTCTGAAGTAATCAGATTTTTTTACTCTTCTTTAAATCATGATAATATATTAATAACTAATAACTATTTAATAGCGCATCTTTTCACTAATTTGACTATCGTCGTATCTTCTATGGTTTCGGAGATCCCCATGATACATAATGAATGGCTTCTTTGATTTTGAAGCTCAATCAAGTCCATTTACCTTTGAATGACAGGGTTTAATTTCGCACTGTATGCCATAATGGAGCGGATTTTCTTGTCTTTTTTTAAGAATCATTATAATAAATCTACTGCTTTACCCTATTCGTGACCGCGATCCTATCCGAGCAGCTGTCTATCTTACTTTAGCAAATCCTGAAAATAATGGGCCTGTTTCGTTTTGTAGCAAATATTCTAGACATCCAGATATACATCGAGGCGTCATAAAGGATTAGTCGCCGTTGATAATTAACAAAAGCCCATGTGAAGCGGTCTTTCCGGAAAATGCGAGAAGTCGATTTCGGAGGTATTCGGAATTCTCGAGAATGTCCGAGAACGTTCTAGAAATTTTCTATTTGCCATATAAGTGCATAACGCGTTTAGTTAGTTCCAACATCGATCCCGAAGTGAAATATTAAGTTCGCGCTCGTGTTATGTGCTAAAATGTGAGTGGTAAAATAAAAATTAACTGCTATAAATTAATCCATTTCAAGACCGTTATATAAATAAATAAATAAATAATAACCTAATTAAATTTACGCTACAGTCTGTTTTATTCAATTTGTTTTGTGACAGTGCGTACAGGGTGGTTCCAATTCGTGACTCACCATTGGCACCTCGGCGGTGAGATATACAGTGTAGGTTAAATGGGGTTAAAATGGCCTCTTTGTGTGAGTAAAAAAACGCATTTGAAATTTGTTGAAATAACTAAGATATCAACGAAAAACTAGGAGGACATAAATGAAAAATAATGGCATAAGTCTCACTCTATACTTTTACATACCTACATTTACAAGAAAAATTTCAAAATCAAATGTCTTACATTCATTTCTCAACAAAACATCTTATTCCGTAAAAATACAATATGGCGTCCATAAGAAATAAGAAAGTAGTAACCTGTAGCTTCCACATCTAACTGACAAAATAATTAATTGATTTGAGAAATAATAATCTATTATGAGCTGATTTTGAAATTTACATCATTCATATCTTGCCTATGCTAATAACATATTCAAAAAGTGAGAGGGGAGTTTTTTTCACGTAGATTTCATTGGTGCATGCAAATTTTTTATTAATGTTACCTTTTTAAGGGTTATACAATCAGTATCATTAGATCATTAAGAAATAGCCAATAGAAAGAAAGGTATGGTTCATTGGTTAGCGACGCACAATAAACCTTTGTTTCTATTGGCTATTATTAATGATTAACCGTGAACTAATAATCTATAAACCCACCATATAATACATAAAAATCTGGTGTCACGATGGTTGTGGTTGCACTCCTCCGAACCGGCTCCACTGATTTTTATTAAAACATTTTTTTTGTATATTTGGAAGCGAGTTTGGAAGGGATGAGAATGGGTCGTGAAGTATTGTTGTGCAAACAACGTCATATAGACGTTATTTCGGTCTAAACACCAAAAATAATAACGGGGCATCCTGTATATGAGAATATTTTTATTTATTAAGTGTAAATCTGAATAAGCATAAAGTTGGTTTATTTTACTTCTATTTGTGTCTCACTGCGTTTTTCATTTTTTGAATTGTTTATTTAGATTTGCGTATTTAATTGTAAAAGCGAAATTGGGTGTGAATGTAGGGACGTCTGGTCGTTTGCGGTAAGTTTTGTTATCAGAGGAAATTTAATTAACAAGTGATCGCTGATAAGAGAAAAGGTGTTTCGAAGAATTGCGCGTTATTTCACCGTAAGTGGGGACGCGTTCCTTCGAAGATGGCGTTATCAAGTCTGATTGGTTATTGACGTTTGTTTAAATACCGGAATCAACCAGAAACGAGAAATTTGTTTACGCTAATTTCTCGGTTTCGAGGATTTTTTTTATTTTTAAATATCGACCGCGTGCGTGCGGGGTATTATGTCCAAACAAGGTTTATACGCTTGTATTTCTTTCAGATATTTTGTTTTAACTGATATCATATTGGTCAGCAACGAGTTACAAAGATGCCACGTCTTTAAATAAGTTTTGGGTATACCCTAGTTCCGATTTTGCAAAACGTACTGATCCATCTAATTTCGCATGTAGTTAGTAGAAAATGTCGCATATAAAAAAATTAACGATTTAAATCTTATGATGCTTAGAAATAATTGGATCATTAAATTAATTAATTAGGTATATAACTCGGTATATAAAAAATGGTATGTGTCGATTCCAAGAAGATGTAGATTGTGCGTGACTGCGGGTAGTGGGATCTTTGTAAATGTTATTTAAGTAGAGTTCCATAACAATAAATTATTAACAAACAAAGAAATGAAAATTTCACCCCTTTTTTGAGTGTGGCTGCCAAATGAAACACGTTGGACCCTCGGTTCATTTGGAAAAAAGCGGCTTGTTTTGATCCATTCTACCACGCATTTCTTTTACATACTAATGTATAACACCGTGTATGTTTCGTAGATATGAGAATAGATCGTAAACTGTATTTCAAAGTGCGTCGGCGGCGTGCGAGGTGAGGCGGCACAGCTAGGGAAATCACGCGTATATCCCCACGGTGTTTGCGGTCGCACTCCTCCTAAACGGATCTCAAGCCAAGCGAGCATATGTCCCATCGAAGAACACGGGATTTCCCAAATGCGGTACGAGGTTCGCGGTATCTGCTAGTACAATATACAGTGAGCGGCTAAAGTATTGGACAAATTCATTTAAAAACCAGGTGTTGGGTTTTAAAAAAATGGTCGCATACGTCTATCATAATTTGTTGTTGCGCATTTTTTACACTAAAGACTAAGTGTGTGGCAAAAAGTTGATTTTTTAAACGGAACAGTATTTCTACGAAAATAGATTTAAATACTGTTCAAATCAAGTTTGGTATCAAAATCTACCTTTGGGGCACACTGTATATTTTCTCTTTAGTGGAAAAATCCGCAAGAAAAAATTATGATAAAGGTGTGGGAATATTTTTTTTAACCCAACATTTTTAAACGAATTTGTTCAATATTTTTGCCGCTCACTGTATATTTTTTTTAATTGAACACCGATTTTTTTACGTTTTATATTTTTTAAAGCATTCTAATAAATAATAATAGTAGTAGTTCAAATTATATGCATTAATGAATAATTATATGCGTAACTTAAATCGAAGCAAATTATTTGACAAATAACAATTACGTCACCAGTTGATTACCGTATCCAAGCTGTACAACTCCAACACGGCGTTCAATATTCCTAAAGCGCTGTGAAAAATCATATTTTCTTCAATTCTACAGTTATTACTTGAAAGGCCAAATGTTTTATGTTTTTGGGAAGCTTGAAAAAATGCAATTGATATAAAACATGAAAATGGATTTTCTTTTAAAAAAAATGTGCTGTATTTCTTTACTATAACTATCTATGGTTAAAAAGTTTCGGTGTACAAATGAATTCCGATGGCAATGATTTCCTATGAATACCGACTGAATACCGATGACTTCCTATGAATACCTGCGATTTCCTATTGAATTCCGACGATTTCCTACACCTACGAATACCTGCGATTTCCCATTGAATTCCGATAACTGGCGGCGACTTCCTGTTAAGTTCTGTGAATACCTACAGCTTTAAAATGGATTTGTATATTGTCCAATTAAAAGTTTCATTAAGAGTTTTTTTTTAATTGAATTTCGAGGGTTAAAATTTCAAAAAAATGTCTGCGTAAATAAGACTGTTGAGTGTACCTTTTCATTCCTAGATATTTTTAGCATTCAAAACATGCAACATTTTCAAAATATTTCCCATGATTTGCAAACTCCCTCTCTACACATTAGAATATTTTTAAAATTTGCAAAACATTTGATACTTTTAAACAATTTCATGAACAGTTTTTTTTTTCAAAATTCTCTGCTAATCTCAAAAATCTCGTGCGCATTTCACAAATTTCCGATTTTATACTTCTTCAAATTTGGTTTGAGAATGCACTCTTGGAATTTGGTACGATTAAAGGAGTGTTCTCAAAATGGGATTCTCGGTAGTAGATTCAAAACTAGGGAATGTGCTTAAGTACTACGTTCGCACCTCCAGGTGCAGTGTAGGGTCTGATGGACTAACTAAATGCATCTCTCTTACTACTTGCGTCATTCTCCAATAACGTAAGTATTAAAGCACAACATAGGCTTCGTTCATACGCGGCGATAATCGCGCGATTCCCACACCGATCCCGCACGATTTGGAACATTTTCATGGTTGACAAGCATGTACTGTATCTCCATAAGCACCATACTTGATATTTTGCCATTAAATTGTGGATATTTCTTTGGAAAAAAATTGCTGTTTATAAATACCTAATACACGTAAGGCGAAAATACACTTTATCCTGTAACTTTTGCTGAAAAACTTAGATGTTGATGTATATTAGTGGAACAATGTCTGTCCCAAAAAAGTATGGGGACTACTTCGAACGGTCGTTGACAAATAAATGAGTCAAGCCTGTATAAATAACCGTGTGAGTTACACGCCCTATTTTTACACCCCGTAATACATAGCGTTAGGTTAGTATTATTAATTTTACTGCTTGGATCACCTCAATTTCGAGCCGGCGACAACTTGTAGATATTTCAAATTAGTGTAAACATTCTAATTAAATAAAATACAGCGCGAATAAATCGCGGTACGGTTAGTCTAGTACACGAAAACTAGTATGTAATTTAACACGGTTTAAGAATTTCTTCTCGAGATGTGTACAGTTAGTTACTACCATTTCATTTATTCATTTATTACTTGAGAAAGTTAGGAAAATTACGGAATATGTAATTTTATAATGTCGTTAATTACTTGAAACGTTTTCGTGCGAACGTTTTTGTGGGACCCATTCTTCTCGCCGTTGACGCTCGCGATACTTATACCATTTCGGTTTTTAGAAACCGACCGACTACCATTTATAATTTCACGAAAAAAAGGGCCATTTATATATTGCGTAAAGGAAACAATGTAACGCTTTAATTCGAAATCGTTCTTCGAAATTCACATGATTTTAAGTAGCACGTGACCGGCAAGGTTACGTTTAGATTAACCTGTGAAGTTATTTCTGGTTTTGCTTTGTGCCTAAGTGAACTTATACTTTGTGCTAAAATGTGTGAGAAGATGGTAAGTGCAACTTAAAAAGGTGTAGGTACTTTATTAGTTTAGTGTGGAAATGCGTGTAGGTAATGGGCGCCGGCGATTAATTGGTTTTGGTATAGGAGGTGAGTGCGTTTCCTTTTTCATTGCCGAATATTCAGGAGAGAGCATTGAATCAGAACCGTTTCGTTTTTTTTAATAATCTCTGTCGATCGCACTTTTGTTTTGTAACAAGGGCGTTCCCAGTCAAGGTTGTCACCAAGAGCGCGTCGTGCCTTTCCGAGATTAGTTCACATTTTTCTGTTTTCAATAAAATTGTATGTAAACCATGGCTGAATTAAAATGTTTCAAGATTCTTAAAGAAAATCGTAAAGGTGTAGAGTTTCCACATTCGTTGTACATCCACGGATTACATTTAAGATTTTTAAATTTTAATTTAAATATGGGCCAAAGGGAACCTTAACTAGATGAATTTCACTTGGTCATAGATGCATTCGTCCTCAGCAAATCGGGGTGTACGTCAAAATTGTAATCGGTTCATAAATAAGAACGATTGGGGCACAGCGCATCGATCCGAAAATTCGAAAAAGAAGTCAAATTTTAATGTTTGCTCTAACCTCAGCCCTAACACTCAATACCCATTGAGTTTCAAGAATTTTTCCGTGCACAACACTATCATACCGTGATCAGATTTCTTCACAATCTTTGCTTAGGGCTCCAAAGGGAAAGGGTGGGAGAGAGTCAACGTGTTTGATTCCTCCGGTACCCCGATGGCTACTGGGGGCTGGTTGCTCAGGGTTTCCTGACCCCCTTCAGCAAGTGAACGGGAATATTTTAGGATGGGAACGGAGTTATGGTGCTGAGAGGGAAGAGCTCCAGCATTCGCCTCGTAGATTTCAACATCATGCTAGCATTATGCGAAGCTACGTATAGAAACTGTGGCAAAACTCCACACGGGCCGGCATTATTCACCACCACCAATAAATATATATGTCTCGCTCAGAGGATTCATTTTTCCTCTGAGTACTCTCCTCCCATAAACCGTTTTCGAGATATTCGGTCTTGGTCTTTTGGCAGCTCCAATGAATATATTTCTCCCAGACGCCCTAATCGCCCTCTGTAAGTACCCTCCTTCGACAATCCGCTCTTGAAGTATAAGGAAATATAAGCAATCACGATAAGGGGTCGATGAGGAGGAACCCGTCAGAAAGAAGGGCGATAGTTGTTAGAAAACAGTTCCTCGTTGAGACCTTTAATTAGAACACCATGTAAGATAAAATGATTTTATACCCCCCCCCCCCCCCACTACCCTTGAAAAGGAGTCGCGCGTGAAAGTTTCGTTGGGACCTTTCATTAGAGTACCATAAAGGGTAGAACGTGTGCTCCCCCCCCCCCCCCCCCCACATTTTTCAATAGTTTTACGCGTCTTGACGATCTTTCCGCCCTTTGATAGTGCCCTCCTCAGACACTCCGTTCCGCAGATATTGGCACTGAAAGTTGTGGCATCATCAGTAGATATGTCTCTTCTTGTCTTTCCGCATTTTGTATTCTTTATTTTCATCTCGAAAAGCGTCCACATACGAAATTTCGTGGAAATCAACACTTTCACATTTTGTGTCCATGCATAGTAATTTTATCCCAGAACAAGAGAAGGATAATAAATAAATAAACGACGTCATCACCAGAAGAAAATGGCATACCACTTTAAATCAAGATTTGGCGTATTTATATTCATTATTATTTAGTTACTTTTTAGGAGAGCAAGTTGGCAGATTCGGAATTTATTTTACAATGTTGCCAAACGTTATTTTGTTATTTGTTGACATTTGACACTTTGGTTCGGTTTTTGCGTGGTTTATAACTTCCGAAACATTTACATAATGCCGCAATGCCCACATTCCTCATTTTTCTGCTCACAACGGCAGCGATACGTTATAAACAAAATGCTAATAATACTACAGACTTAGTAGACTGCACATTCCTTGAACCCGTAGCAGCACAGTAGGAAGGGCTTTTATTTATGCACAGTAGGTTGGTTTCACACAGAGAGCCCAAAAAATTATCTCTGAATTTTCTTGTTCCTCTTGACGGTAGAAACATAACCTAAAAGTGTTTCCTAAATAAAAGATTAATATATCAGCATTCCTTAGAAATATTTGGCAATGCCGTGTATTGTTGACGTCATCAAATCAATGACGTGAAACCCTATATGTAACGCGCCCCTTTTTAAAACCCCACCGTTGAGCGTCAAAATGTAACAGTTACATTCTAGGGTTGAAATACCTTGTTTATACGATTTAATTTGTTGTATTTTTAAATACTGTAAAATTTGTACAGGATGGTTGAAATTCGTGGCATTGGAATCTTCGCAACGGGGAGAGATATAGTGTAGGTTAAATATGGGCAAAGTTGACCTTTTTGTGACTAAAAAAAACGCTTTTTCAAATATTTCAAATACGTTTTTTTTGTCACAAAAAGGGACAACTTTGCCCCAGTTTAACCTACACTGTATCCGTTACAGAGATCCCAATGGTGAGCCACGAATTTGAACCACCCTGTACAGGGAGAATTTTTCCGTCGGCTAGTTCACGATTTTAATTGCAATTTGCTTTTTAGGATAGTGGACCTGTTCTATTTATCTGAAAAATAAAATTACTTGCTTGCATTTCTCAAGGAAATTTAAAAACACATCCAAATAATGACATATATTAACCCAAATTCGAAAAAAATTAAAGCTACCTTCATTTACTAATTCTACTTTCTTCATTTAAAATTCTGTTATCGAGTCGTGTTCTGACTAATAAGTGGCCATCTCTTTAATTTACCCAACTCGGAGTAACAAAAAAAAAACAATCACTAGTATTTAGCAAATTGGCATTTCTACATACGCTAAACAAAAAGTCTACTTTTAAACATATGACGTATACACTCCAATACAGCACTGAATTCACTACCCTATCTTTTAAAAGACAATTCATGAGCTTAAGAAATAGAACATTTTGAACCTAACTATTATGTATGGTTTTCATTATTTTTATTTAAAATGAGTGTTCAATGCAAAATAGATTTATTTCCTACGAGGTGGGTTCAATTTAGGATCTAAATAAATAGATTTTGATAATAAAGTACCGTTCTTTAAGGACTGATCAAAATTAATTCTGTTTACCCTTAAAGGCACGTGAATGGGTTGAAATACAAATATAAACAAGTATAAATTGTACCAACTCTTGTGCAGATAAAGCGCATTTTTTAACCGAAATAGCTTTTGTTTTCACCAATGGATATATTTCTTGCAGACGTCTCAATCGCCCTTTCTGAGTACCCTCTTCCGACAATCCATTCTTAAGGTATAAGGGAATATACCCGATAAGAGGTCGAGGAGGAGGAGTATGGTTGGTAGAATTAATTCCTTTCGTTGAGACCTTTCATTAGAGTATCATGAGAGATAACATTAATGTTTAAACCCCCCCCCCCTCAGGCCACGTCGCATGAAGGATAGAGCATGTGCACCCCCAATTTCCTAAAGTTTAACTTAGTACCACTAAAGGCATGCGTATGCAAAATCTGAGACCAATTGGCTGTCGTATGTAAAAGCTAGACAGCGAAATTTGATTGCCGTCTGGCACACCTTCAAGGTATAGGCTACCGACTGCAAAAAATTCCAGGACTCTAGGACCATTCCCCTAGAAGTAGTTCAAAACGGTAGAAGTGGGTTCGGACGGACGGACAAAACGCAAACAATAGCACATTTTTTTTAATTCTTAAAAAATGCGCTAAAAATGAGAAGTATAGTATCAACTACCCCGTGCTTCTTGAGCATTTTACTCAATCACGGACTTCTTGGATAGCGTATTTCAAAAGGTAATTCCAGTACTTTTCTCGGACATTTTCAAGAAATTACACAATTTACGGCATCCAATAGAAAATTTAGCGATGAAAACTAATTGATTGAAAGCAACTGGTGAAATTTTACGCCATTTACCGTCCACATTTCTACGATTTCCGGTATCTGTATTTCGCGAGTAATTTTTATCTTACTTAAAACGTCCAAGACTTATTTCATATCCACTCGTATAGTTCGAATTCCCGCACTACATACGCTCAA
The DNA here is from genome assembly GCF_008802855.1 of Photinus pyralis. Lineage (NCBI taxonomy): Eukaryota > Metazoa > Arthropoda > Insecta > Coleoptera > Lampyridae > Photinus > Photinus pyralis. Next base: position 19,458,780 of record NW_022170738.1, on the reverse strand, counting down.
CTACTTGCATGAAATTTGTTCGACAAACTTGTTCCAACTATTTCACGAATGTTCTTTAGCGAGCCTGCACGCAAAGAAAATATTCCTCGACCTAACTGGATTTGTTATATCTCGTCAGAAATGATTTAATTTTTTACGCCAAAAATCAGGGATGGTCAATTTAAATTGTTTCTTCTTTTACCGCCGCACCCAACCGTTTTGCAGCGGATTTCCCTTCTTGTTTTAACTGTAATCACCCCGCGGCTGAACTATAACACAAAATACTATTACCCTGCTATACTTCTGCGGACTGTCGATTTGGTTTTTTGACCGCACAACGCGATTCTCACATGGTCTAACCCCTAATTTCTTCCGAATTTTTTTTTCGTCGCACTTTCGGGACTTGACGCCTAACTTATTTTGGACCGCGCACCTAACGGTTCGACGACCAAAAACGGAATGCCTGTAGCTATCTCCCACCACTTACTTCCCAAGTATCTTCAACTGCATGAAAATACGCTCCAAAATAGCCGCTGATCGGTTCCACCAATTGGATTCATTTCTGTTTACCATTTTGATCTTGAACCCAATATGCCAAAGCGTCTATTGCGAAAACCACGAACTCAGTGGTTCTTGTGCTTTAAATAATAGCGGATGGGAATCCGCCCTACGATCACGCATGACCCATTAATTCTGCTTTATCTCGCGACTTCCTGCCTCCACCAAATTTTCACACGCAAATACCAGTCAGCCCCGTACTCAGGAACTATTCGCCCAAAAATGTACGCAAAAAATTTTGAAGAAACAACACTTAAATTACATAAATTTCTCACCTAAAAAAATCGAACAAATATAAAAGCTTTCCCGGACTCCCGTTACATTTGCATTTTATTCGTATTCGTCATTCAAACTAGGTCTATGAACTTTTCAGATTTAAAGATGCAGTTTCTTATATTTAATTGTATATTCTATTTAATATTACTTTTCCGGTTGGGTTAGAGTGGAAGATTCCGGAAAAAGTTGGAACAGGACAGGTTAAAAAGGAGCGCGCCTTTAATACTACTTTTACAACACTGCATACGATCAATACGACCCTTGGCATATGGTGTTTGTGATTGCATATAGAATAAGAGTTGGACATTTTGTTTGGAACACTTCAAAACTACAATTTTTGCAAGTTTTTTTATTGTATCCAAAATTATAAAAAGTTTGCTGCCAATCTACGTACGTCCTATCCAAGAAAACATTGACGGACAGGGGGTATGTACTTGTAGTTGCTCGGTTTCGGCGGCTGAGCCGCCTCACCTCGCACCCCCCATCCAAGAAAACGAAATTAAACTATGTGTGTAGAACTTTATAATTTTGAATACCATTAAAAGTCTTCTTTAGAAATGTTGTTTTGAAGATATATTCAGTGTTCCAGAGAAAATTTCCACCTTGTATGTACACCCACTAGTCTGTAAACCCTTGTTAAATTTGTATTTGACATAATGTGGACACAATAACAAAAGATACAAAACTAAGTATAATTTGCGAGTCTGTTCTGTTTGTGGTATGTAACTTCGGTTTATAGCATGTGTATTGTCGTGTAAACTACGCCATGCGGACGTTTTATTAGGCACCTACAGTCATAATGGGTCACCGTGTATATGTATTTCAATTATTTTAAATGTTAAAACTTTGTTGCAATTTGAGATTGGGCACCGATCAAGTTGAATTCGAGGTCAATTTTGTTATAAATCAAGAGTTATTAGTTGATCACCTTGTATTTTATTTGTTTGTTCAAGTGTATTACGTGTGAATTTAAACATCTGGAAATAATTGCGTAGGATTTGTAAAAGTTTATCTCCGGTCATAGATAGGAAGTTTTGTTATCGCGGCGTAAGCTAATTAGTTTCCAGATAAGAAAGCACAGGTGCAGTAGATCATCGAACGAACCATTCATTCGTTAAGGAAGTGAAGACGGATGATGACCAGTTGTTTAAGTCTAGTTAAGCGTAGGCGTATATTACGTTTGCGAAGATGTTTAGTCGAACTGTTGCGTCTATCGCTTAGATAAAATATTTCCCAGTGCCAATGAGTTTTTCTGCCATCAAAAAGCCAATTTTAAATCAGTAATTACAACGAACCCAGTGTCGTCTTGTTTTTATCGATCGCTTGTTGCGTGGGGTTGGTCTTCTGTCCTTAAGTACCATTCTTTGATTAAGGTTGAATAAATTTGTTTAATCTTTAATTTATCTTTAATTACCTACATTGGGTGTTAATTAAAAATGTGTTAATTTGCTGAATTTCTTCTTGTTAGTAAACTCATTGACGCATAAAAAGTGAGCGAGACTCAATTTGGTCATTGAATTTTTACTGAATTTCCATTGAGATACTATGGAAGTCGTGTAGTCTCACTAAAATTCTTTGCAATCTGTTCTACCAACCAAGAAAAATCTGTAGTTCCAATTGAGGTTTGTTGGAATCTCACTCTTGTCACTTGAAAACAAAAACTCCAAGAATAGTATGGAAAATTCGAAGTGTTCAAATTTCTATCCCCCTTTTCCATGTGACTCCAGTCAGTCGCTGACTGACTGTCCAATTACCAAAGTAAAGTAAGTGAGAATGTTGTTGTCATTATGTCATTTCTATAGGGTTGAATTTAATGGGTTAATTAGAAGGCTATCACAAAATCCCGATGAAAGATGCCTCAAATTCTGGGGAAAGTCGTCGTCGGTGTCCCGATACAATCTCCAGACTTTTGTTCGCTCGCCTTCGATTCCCTTTCAATTTTTGTTTCGTAATGAAATCTAGCACGATTTTATTATTAGTAGAGCATTTAATTTCAGGTCAATAGATTGAACGGATCCCTTCTAAAAAAACTTTGAGGGCAGTCGTGCGCAATGAACAATGTAAAAAATGAAGATAAGTAAATAATTTAATATGATTGGCATTGCAATTGCTGTGCGCTTTCGCGATCCGTCTTCAATAATTTTTTTAAACAGCGTGTCATTGTTTACGTAATAGTAATGCTGTGAACGCACACTCGCATGCACGCGACTCGATCTGAAAACTAGTTGAGAAAGACGTCGAATTCCATTGATAACTTACCATAAACTCCTTCCCATGTGCTCGCTAGTGGAATTCGAAGCCCGTTATTCCCATGCGTTTTAACGTCCACGATATTATTAGATTACTTTGACGTTCTCTTAATTGACATGCAGACGTTATCATCGAGTGTCGCGTGGGTTATTGACGTACAAAGTGTAAGTTGTGGCTGCTAGTAAAAGGGGTTTGTTCATTACGCATTCTATTTGAGTGATATGAGTCATAAACTTAACTCGCGCGGATTACTGCCGGTGTGAGGTAAGCCTTGATTAGTAATTGTGCTTGTATGAAATGATCGACGTTACTGCAGTGGCATATCCGACCATGTACTAAAATTACAAACACGTCCTTATTAACTTAAGTGATTGTCCATGTTACAAAAGATACATAGATTTTTTTAAACAAAAAATTGACAATTCGGTGTTCCACAAGGGTCCACAATCAGGTTCGGTGCTATTACTAATTCTGTCCTTAACACACGTAAAGAAATTAAAATAAATTAAATCAATTATGTAACTGTGTAACCACAATGCATCTATAGAGAAGTTGTCCAAGTTGCGAAATTTTGAGAGCTGATCTCGGGTAAATTATCTTAATTAAAATGACAATTAAAATTAACTTTCCTTTTTGTTCAAAAAAACTGCATAAGTACAATCATTAAATATTATTAAAGATTTGGTTGACTTACGTATCTTAAGTGTATATTGTAACTTTTTTTTTTCCTGCAATAAAACCGAGAATAAAACAATCAAAATTTGATTAACAAAAATACGGTTTAAATTGTCTAACTTTTTATTCGGCATTAATTACCTCAAATAATTTGTATCGGTATTATGATTTCCTTCATTGTCTAAAAATAGACACTATTTGCCTTAATGTCCCCAACATTTCCTGTAGATTTCCCCAAAATTTCCTCAAATTTCCCCCGAATTTCCTGTAATTTCATCCATTTCCTACATGTCCTCGAAATTTCCCATATGAGGAACAAGATTACTTATTTTAGGGAACAAATATTTTCTTCATTACCAAAAAATTGCCACCACTTCCCTTTAGTTTTCCCAATATTTCTAGCATTGCCTTAAAATTTACACAAAATTTCTCCGAATTAACGTGAAATGAGTAACGAGACTTTCTTATAGAAACTTTATTTCCCTAAATTTTCTTATAGATTTTCTCAAAATTCCCTCATTCCTTTGAAATTTCCTCATATTTCCCCAAAGTTTTCCAACATTTCATTGGGGAAAATAAATTTTATGCACATTAACATAGCCGGCGGAACGGTACGGTAGTCTCGAGCGCCACCAGGAGTTGTTTCAAGGTCGGTGGTTTCGAAACGGTGCAGTTGCCACAGGTAAGCTAATCATAGAACGGTCACCCAGGCCAGGTGACAACGATAGATCACTGGCGAAACCCTAAACAAAATTACGGCACACTGAAACGGTAGCAATCTTTTTCAAGCGGGAACGGAAGCAAAATTAAGTATCGGTATCTACTGGGAAAACAACATTAAGGACAATAAATGCCCTCTATAATTAACGGAATGTAGTAACACATAGCGCGGTTGTCATATTCATTTTTTCAAGAGAAAGGAGGGATTGGAATCGGATAAATTACATTAGATATGGATTGATGGTATTTGAGGTTAGCTCCGATAATTTTACAGCCAACAATTTTCAAATATGATTCGGGCACATTGTGTAAAGGTGAAGTGAAATAACCTACCTATAGCACAATAGGAATGTCTTGTAGTGATGGGTAGCTGGGAAATTTTTACTGTCACAGCGGTAGTTCGTTCTGGGCACCTACCAAAAGAAATTCTGGTTTATTCACACCAAATATTAAATCAAAAATAAACTCCACAATGGGCTAGCGTAAATATTCAAAATTATAAATTACATTACACACAAACCTTAGCATTTTGACTATGCAATGAAATCCCCTCAATTTAGCATAACCCCCTAATCAAGAAAGATCGCTCAATTTGATTCGAATCTTAAAACAAATTTCCACAAATGAATTGATATTCCGGACAACAATTCGGCCATAGGACCAAGTACAAGTAAAAAATATAAGGCAACTCTTACCTTGCATAAATTATGCTGACGCTTAAAGGTGACCTCAGTTCTGGCATCCAAAACCTGCAAATAATCAAAAGAAACTCCAAAGCTGCAGAGCTCGGTACTTAATTAAGTAAATAATGCCCGAAGGGCCTCGCTTTACACGTATTATGGCTTCTACAACAGGTAAGATACTTAATCGGCCAACATCTCCAGGAGGAAATGGTGGACTATAATAATATTCATGTGGCAAACTCGATCATAACTTAACCGAGATGTTGTCTCTTTGTTGAGGATCAAATCTCGGTGATCCAATTGAAACCCTAAAAGAAATCGAAGGTAACCCTCTTCGTTGATATCATAAATTTGCAATTTAATGAATCCAATTGCCGGAGATTAATAAAATATGGATGATGGCAGTTACAATTCCATGCGTTCTCAACTAACACTTCAGCTGTTGGTTTTAACGAAGTGTAACTGGATAAGGGTTTCCACAGAAAGAAAGTGAAAATCGAAACGCACTGCGCGGTAAAATGGCGTTGTTAAAATTCCAACAATAGAGTTCAAAAGTTATTAGGATCTTTCAACAAGTAAATGTTGGCTGCTTTGTAATGGAAAAAATAAACCGTTACAAGTCGTCGCTGCCACCTTGATACTTTAAGGGACGACCACACGACTGATTAGTATGCGGTTTACACAATTCGAGACTAAGCTTAGTTTGAGGTTGTCGCGAGCTGCTACTACCCGACCCATACCAATTATTATAATATCGTGGACATTTTTCAATTCCCATAACCAAAATATGTCAAAATCGCAACGCCAAATTTCAACTTGGAAAAAACCGCAAGACTAACGTTGTTAGAACTAAATATTTATTTTCCTGTATCAAGTCATTGGTGTTGACGGAGAGACATCAAATATGGGCCAATTTTGTTGGGAAAACGCCAAGAGTTATGCGTGGTACAAAAAGAGGTGTCCACAATTATAAAGTACACATGGAACCGAAGTCGTTTCTAGCGTAACCCTCAAATAAATCTAATTATTGTGGTTTAGTAAGGACTAACGACACGAAAATGATAATAATCTCGTTTTTGGTGTATAACGTTTTCATGACACGTTCGACTTCTAATGGGAATGTGTAAGTGTGACAGAAATTATATGTAACTTTTCGGATTTGTACTAGTACAGTTCAAGGTCTGCGTAATTACACTGCATTCACAGTGCATCAGTTTGATATTTTACCTACTCACCTCGTGAGCATACCGTTTGTTAATACAAAACGAGTAACAATTTTCGTTCCGTCTGAGTATGCGACGCGAAAGTAGGTAAATTTAGATAACGCAAAAGGTAAAATCGCGCCGAAAATATTCCATTTATGCATCTAGTCTAATAATATGGAAACAGTACATAACTGTTAAAAATAACTTCAAATTTTAGAAGGTATGTTAACCTTAATCCTCTTATTTTGCTCATGCGACGCTGGCGAAAAACGCGTAGAGTAGGTAGTTGAAAACAACGCCATACCAGTTGCCAATACTGAAACTGTAGAAATTGTTATATAAGTTGTATATATTAAATCATTTTTATGTCGAAAGAACAATACGTTGCGGCAATTATCCTTGTAATTAATACTCATTAAGCTATCCTGTGTTTCATTTTCACCTGTACAAAGAAAGGTTCGCTTACAATGTAAGAAGTACCTACTTATTCTTTTTTTTAGGTTTGCAATTATTAAGTTTAATTTTTTTTTCTGTTCTTCCAGAGGTGTGCAGTGGAGAAACAATACCTGAGGTAGAAATAATTAGTCTACTGGAGGAACAAATTCCTAAGTATCGTCTTAGAGCTGATACACTCACTAAATTTGGCGGTAATTTTTTTTAAATATTTTTCTAATAACGTATTTTTTAAGAAAGCAATTTTTAACGCTCTGCTACTGGTTAATAATGTTGCAATTCGCTAGACTAGATACCATCTCATTGCTGACATTCGCGGTATCTGCTTGTTCATAATTGTAGAAAACTTTACTTCAAGGTGGTGGCATAATTGTTAAAAAATTTCAAGCTTAATTAATATTTTATTTGTTTTGGGCCCCATATTGAGAAAAATCTATTCCTTGTAACAACTTACCCAATTACTTTAACGATAGTTCAATTAGTTCCAGTTTAAATTACCGTTTTTTGCTTTCTATTTATTTTCTTGTCAAAAATAGATAGGTACAGCGTGTTTCCCCATTGACTTTACTATATGTGTAATTGATAAAAAATGTTTGAATCTCGTTTTGATGCTTTGGGATCCCGGCGTGCTTGGTCTGAAAATAATTTCAAGCACATTAAATCCAAGATGGCCGTGACAATTGAGAAAAAACGCAATTAAACTAAAACGTTCATAAATACATCTAGTCTTTGTGCACCAGGAGTTCTAGATGCGCTTTCGTGACCGCTTCCGTTCCGCCCCCTGGACTTGGATATGATTCGGAACGCACGGACCGACTACAGACTTCTGGGGCGGTGGCTTCTTGATAAGGTGCTCCACTGTCAAAATTTTCAATTTTTTTTCTTAATTGTAACGACCATCTTAGATTTTAAAATGTATAAAATTTGCTTGAAATTCTTTTCAGACCAAGCAGGCCGGGATTCCAAAACATCACTGTACCTATGACTCGATTTGTTCAAATCAAGTAGGTACTCTTTCAAGGATCGGAAATATTTCTTTTGCGAACCACGTTCTAAATTTGTGTTATTTTTTTTAAAGAACAACGGTTTAAGAAAATGTGTAGGTGACATCAGAGCAAGGACATGAAAACCTATAAATCGCATTGTAATTTGGGTTTATAGGATATTTTAGGACCTTTAAGGACTTTTTTAAAAAACCCAATCTTGTGTATTTATCAAGTGCATTGAATAAATTCTATTTGTCTATTCCTTTTAGTATACAATTTCCAAGATGGCGCCGCTTCCGTAAATACGTGAAGTTGACGCCATCTTGGTTTTTAAAATAGAAACATAACCATTTTCTAAATGCGCCATGTTATTCTGAATTGAACGCATTTAAGATTTGCGTCCGGGTCTGTCTTAGTTTTTGACATGTTAATTTTTCTCTCAAAAAATGTCAATAACTCGAAACTACTGCATATAGACACACAGAATGTTTAATCTGACCTTAAAAAATTGACATATCTCAAGCGGCGCCATCTTAAAATTATTATATTTCATTTCGGAATGGTTGAGTTGAGTATGGCTGTGAGCCAAATTTCAAGTTTCTACATATTTCAACTGCAAGTTTAAAAACGTCTAACGAACGAGCTACATGTATCTCCCTGTATAACATTGTCATCTGAAAACCGAAATTCGGTAATTTATTTTTTTTATTTGCAATAAATTTGAAATCAATATTATTTTTGGATAGAGAATGAAGGGACCTTTCAAACGATATATCACAAGGCCATTAAAAAATGGGGGTTGTAACTGACACTTGAAGGGGGTTGAAGGAAGGGATCACACGAGGGATCACATTATTACATTGAAAATATGAATCTTTATAATTTAAGCTTCACGTGTTTTGGGATTTTCTATAATTATGTACGGCAGGCATGTCAAACTCATTTATCGCCAAGGGCCATTAAGGGTCCCACATACAGCTGCGGGCCACATAATTAAAAAGTTCACATTAATTTTGATTTTTTATTATTAACATAAAAAGTAGGTATGCAAAATAATACAATAAAACGAAAAAATACCAATAATCATCAAATCATGAAAGTATACCCTGTGTCCTATTTTTTTGAGACTGCAGTCGTATATCTCAGCTGTTTTTAAAGCTAAGAGACGTGCGGTTTTCGGGACTCTGTGTCATTTTTTTGTTAAACTTGTCTACTTAAACAAACAGAACAAACAGAATCAATCCAACTAAATGCGTTTGTTTCTTATTAGATACATGTTGACTTTTTGGGATGTTATCAATCATATCTTACTACCGATGTATGATAGAAAAATAGGTAAAAACTACCTATATTAGATATATTTTCGTAAAATCCAGTAGTGTAGTAAAAAAATTTGAATCACCGTTTCTGAGATTGAACCCAAACTTGATATTTTTTAAATCTAACACCCTGTATTTTAACGTCAATAAATAAAAATAAATAAATAAATGAAAATAAATCATATTTTTCAAAATGACATGTTTCTACCGCCATTACCATGGATCCAATAAACAGAACAAAATCTCCATGACTCCATTGCTTACTATTTAAAAAAGTAAAAAATAAGGTTTCTATTAATTTTAATCGATAAGATTTAAAAAAATATATAGGTTGTGACACATAATAGTCATAATAATAATAAATGCCTCTATTCAATACATCAATGTAATCAGGAAAAGGCATAAAAAGCAATTGACGTTAAGATATACAGGGCGTTTTAAAAAATACCAACTTTAGATCAAATCTCAGAAACAGGGATCCAAAACTTTTTTTACTACGCCGCTGGATTCTACGTAACAATATCTAAAATAGCCAGTTTTTATCTTTTTTATATCTTAATCGGTAGTAAGGTCTGATAACATTCCAAAAGTCAAGCTTTTCGTTTTCACCCAGTATCTCAGAAAAAAACGTAGCTAGATTGGTTCTGTTTGGGGTATTATACGTTTCACCAAAAAGTGGCAGAGGGTAGCGAAAACCTTAAGTCTCTACCTTTAAAAACACTGCAGTTTTAACCAAAATAGGACACACGGTACAATTAACTTTTATAATTTGCAAACATCGTTATGGGCCGCAGGTTTCAAAACGGCGATGCGGCCCGCGTGGTTGACATGCCTGGTGTACAGTAACCGAAATAATGAATTTATTCCATTTGAATTATCCACCCTGTATATAAGTTCTGGTGTGGTACTTTCTTTGCAGATCCCACGCTGGTAATCATCCTGTATATAAACTGTAAACGTATGTCATTTAGATTGTGAAGTTCGTTAATTTATTTTACTCTGACTATCCCAAATAATTTTGAATAAAGGACCTGTCTTAATGCTGAATTTCCATGACTTGGTTGATGCGGCAATTTCTACGATGCAATGAAGAAGTGTCTGACACCTGACTACTAACGCGCTTGATGCTTTCTTATTTTTGGAGATATCACTAGATTCACAAGCCACCCGCTGATAAAAAGTATTACATTGAATCTTTAATTTTTATTTTCCCTGATGGCCTTTAATCCGCACTAACTTTTGGTTCCCAAAATATCTCTCTTCATATGTCTGATGCCTGTGACTTGACCGCTATCGTCTCTTTGTGTATACCCAACGAACACTATTTTCTAGTAACCAACGAAATTGTACCTTAGTTATTACAAAATGTTGAAATTTTAATATAGACGGTACGGAACAAAATTTAAAGAAAAACCTGCACTATGGCGCCGTCTAAATTTTTCTTGGTTCACTCAAGAAGCTTATGCTAGTGTTCACAGGAATGATATATTTTGGGACGCAAGTCCCAAAATTTTCGATTCTTCTTTAAAATATGGCACTAAGTATCAAACAATAGCAGTGAAAAGATGTCTTTCGACACTGTCGTGTGAATTTGCAGCTTTGACCCCACCAACTAAAGCACATGGCTGAGATCGACATTTTCCCTTTGTAAGTACACTTTTTGTACACTTTTTTTTATATACCGGGTGGTGCCTAGAGCGACGCAGCATAGGGATTTCAATGGTAATTTCTTTATAGCCAATTACTAGCTCCCCTAATTATTTTAGAGCAAAAGTCTAAATACGTTTTTTTTAGAGAAAAAAAATACTGCATCTGTTCATACGATTACTTATAATTTTCCGTTTTTCAAAACCGTAGAAATCCACAAAATAAAAAATTACATTTTTATAAATCAGTGATGCTTTGGAATCTTTTAACAAACTACAAGCGCATCGCATCTAAGTTATCGTTGTTTGACGTCCAACGATTTTCATATTTAATCCTGTTTCAACTATCCGACGCAAGAAAAAGCGTCTATGGGGTAATGTTTTTTTGGAGAATGTAATGCTGCATCTGCATCAGATACCATTTGTGTATCATTTTCCGGAACCAGTAGAGTACATAATCGAAGAAAAAGAAATTGATTTGAGGAAGAATTGTTCTTAAACGTATATTCGGTTTTTCCGCTACTGCAGCCAAAACAATGAATATATTGTTGTTTTCCGGATGCAGTGATTTAACACTGTTCCTGTTCTTAGAAACTTGGGCACAATTCTGTCTACTGTGGTACTGCTTGGAATCGGTCGATTGGGGTACTTCACAGTAAATAAAGACGTTATTACCTTAGTGTATTCTATTCTTACACTATGTTATTACTTGGCGGGCATAAAACAACTTTAACTTTAACTTTCCTCTTTTTCTTCAGTTAAATTGATAAACAATTTTATGATTAACTAATTTATAAAGTACAAATTTAATATACGTCAAAGGCAAATAATGAAAAGTTATCACTGTTTTTTTAGTTAATTCCAAGCCATATCTTCAGATTTATTGTAAAATGAACCTTTTTATTTTGTCGATTTCTACGGTTTTGAAAAAGGAAAATTATGAGTAATAGTATGAACAGATGCAGTATTTTTTTCTCTGAAAAAACCTAGTTAGATTTTTGCTCTAAAATAATTAGGAGAGCTAGTAATTGACTATAAAGAAATTACCATTGAAATCTCTATGCTGCGTCGCGCTAGACACCACCCTGTATATGAAAGATTATAATCAATCCCCTTTTGCGGGACGTACAGGGGGGAGATGCTGGAAGGCGTGTGCTCCCCCCCCCCCCCCCCCGACTTCTATCATACTCCGTCCGATTTTATTGGGGTATTGTTGTTGTATGTAATACCGTATTACATACGTTGCGGACTAAAAACAGTAAAATTGCGCTCTTGCATTTTTGTCTTTTTTTTTAAATTTTGACCTTGACACTTGACCTCTGGTCCTCAAGTAGTGACTCGGCATATTTTATAAACAAACGCATCATTTTACGTTAAAGGGTTCGGCTTAAAATGAAAGTACGGGCGGACAGACTTCCGACAACGCGTTTTATCGTTTCAAGAACATTTTATCAACTTGTTATCAAAAGTGCGCGGAAATCGTTTCTTTGGCATAGATAATGTGTTTCCAACTGTTGCATTTGTCTCAATGATCTTATCGTTTTCCTCGTGTTGAAATTTCCTTGAAGTTGTTTTAAAATTGATTGTTTCATTTAACGCCACCAAAATAAACATTTTTTCACAGCAACCATGACACTTAGAATGGTTGAACTATCGGCCCCACATTTTGTAACCATGCCAACGCTTGTGAATGCGAAAATCTGCCATGGATCCCGATTGTTACTGAGCATAAACAAGAAGTTACTCAAACGGAGGTACATTCTGGTATGAACAGTGGCGCACCCAGAAAAAAATTCGGTGGGGGTTATTGAAATTAGTAAATCCAAAATGTTAACATAAATTATGTTTTTAATAAACAAAAGATTACACAGTTACATGGTTGCTATGGATTAAACATGCAAATTATAGTGCGCGAATTGATCACTTTGCGCACGCGATTTGCGTACGGGAATGATTAATTCATAAACGATTGTAGGAAAAGATTATTTTTAAAAAATGTATCAGTGCTTAATTTCGGGGGGGGGGGTTAACCCCAAAACCCCCCCCTATGGGTGCGCCACTGGGTATGAAACGGTTAATTTGTGAGAGCAGATCAGGACCAAACTACATTCATTTTTTTTTTATTTAGAAAAAGCCGTTAATGGCCCATATGAATAAAATGCTTATACTTGCAAAATTCAAAGTAAGTACTCGTAAGTGATCCTTCATCCTGGGCGATTTAGCAGCGCTGCTGAGCAGCGGTACGGGACGCAGTGCAGCGCTTCTGAGCAGTCCAGTGTGAAGGGGACTTACGAGTATTTACTTTGAATTTTGCAACTTTGCACCTTTAATCATATGGGCCAATGTTCCTTGTACTTAAATCAAGCACCATCTGTATTAAATGAAAAAATGGAAATAATGTCAACCAACTATTTCTTCTTTACTGTACACCATTTTTGCCTGCGGTACTTCAGAACTGTGTGTCAATGGGGATTTTACTGCTATTCAGAATTCAGATGTGGTGGAGGTGAATGAGCAGAGGGAGACAAAAATCATTGTCAAGTATGTCTCTTTCAGTAGTCAAACATTGCATGAAAACCACATCATGATATCATATTCAGTTCTGCTGTTAATGAGCCTAATGAGGGTGGGTTGTTTCCGTTAGAAAAAAGAAAATAATCATAACAAAAAAGAATCGTTTTTATACAGGGTGTCCCATTAGTGCGATATCCGGGTGATATCTTTTGGCAGGGTGATACTCCAAAAAATACAACATTGGTTTACTGGTTTAAAGTGCATAACGCAAAAATATTTTTTTATGTACAGGATGCTCCATAAATTTGGAAATCAAAAGATTTTTAGAAAAATCATTATTGTAACACTTCTTAAACCATTCCCAAGTTTATTGTAGTAATTCTAAACTCTAAATAAACTTTTGACTGTTCCTTTGTTAATCGATGCGATTTAAGTTGCCCAAATTCTCTAATGCTTCGAACCATTTAAAAGAATCTCTCTGTATGTATTCATAGTTTCCCAAATGATCTAAATCCTTCTAGATGCTTAGAAAAAACCAAAATCTCCACAGCATGAGCAATAAATTGTTTGATTGTGTAGCAGGTTTCTTGAATGATTTTATAGTTGTTTAACTGCCAAATCGTCTTATTATTCCAATTCTGTTGTTGCAGGTTACGAAAATCAAGATTGGTTTATTCCCAGTCCCGCACTACAAGTTGAGGAGGCCGATCTGAAATTGTCCCCGGACCAAATCCGGGAAACTCTTAACTACTTTCGTAAGTATCTTGCATCTGCGTTTCAAAAATAAAGCAGAGCACATTGTGTATATTATATACAATAAAATGTATTTTATAGTAAACAAAGGTGAATTTACGGTGCAATAATAGTAAAATCATTGTAGGTTATTAGGTTAAACTTGGATGGGTAGCTTAATTGCGACTGTTACATTAGAATAGGTAAAGGAAAGATTGCGTAAAAAATAACAATTTCCTCTTCAGCTGTAGATGAAGAGAAACTGTGGGTGATTTTTATGCAGTTTGAAGTCTACTTAAGCAGTGTCTGGCGATGAGTTTTGATGAAGATAAAGTATAATTACTTAGTTGGATGAGTGTGTTGATTTACTTGTCAGTTCTACATTTGTTATCTTATCACTTTATACTCGAATTAGCGTAATTAAGGAATTGGTTCTATTTCTCACTCTTTTTCTCACATTCTCTCGCCCTATCATTATAGTATGGGAGGTAACCCGCAATTTTCTGTTGCAGTTCTATGTAGTAATCGGGTGAGCCAAATGACCAAGACCTACGATGACATAGAAGCGGTAACTAGGCTTCTGGAAGAGGTTAGTACACGAGTATGTTTTATCAAAATTAACCTTAGCTATAAATAGTGTTGTGTTAATTGCGGAAAGCTAATAAATGTGATAACTGTGCAGCTTAGTGGTACATTTCCATTTCAGAAAGAGAAAGATTTAGAACTGACTGCTAGAATCGGCAAAGAACTACTTCAGCAGAATAACAAGTTTGAAACGACAATTTCGTCTTTGGAATCTGAACTGAAGAGCGCCAATGAGAAGATCACTCAACTCACGCACGAGTCTGCGAAGAAAACAGAACTCATTCAAATTCTTACGAACGATATGGACGAATCATGTCTCGAGAGCGGCATCACTAACGGACGTATCAACTTCGAATTGATGCAGAAGAAGATCGGTTCTTTGGAGGAGGAGAATGTAGCCCTCAAATCTGAGTACTGTCGATTGGCTGAGCAAACTGACGATGTGGAGGCGAAGGAGCAAATGCTCTTAAGCGACATCACTGGCCAGCTCGGTATGTTGACCACCTTTGTTAAGTTACGCTAACGACGGGTTTATAGCTTGTGCGAATTCAAGTATGGGACTATTGGAAGATGAAGTCGATCGACAAAAGGAGGAAAATCGTTTACAGCATGAACAAATTTTGGCTTTATCTGCAAAGTTGAGAGATACTGAAATGAGGCTGCATAAGGTATGTCAATAAACTACTAGTAGGTGTGAAAGCGTCCCGGGAGTTACAGTGCTTGCAAAAGCGTGGTCACTCTGTGATAATTGTAGATTAGATCATATCACATATTATACAAGGAGAGTTAGTGACCCTTTTGGGGTGCTGCGGCAGACAATTTTACAAGGGGTTTGGAATGGTTCAATTTTCACACGCGATACCTCTTTTGAACACATCTATTAAAACTCTTTTTTCATAATTATACAGGTACTTTCCACTCCCTAATAAATCTGCATCTTAGAACAACCAAATTTAACATGACCACCCTTTGGTTTTGTTTTGGGTTTAGTTTTGGTTTCCATCACTTTAAATGAAATGAGATTACAGGTCAATATTCCAGTTGCTGCTGTTCAAAATGTGTTCCTTTGTTTGGACCAGAGATGCAAGGGCTCAGGCTACTCACTATCAACTTCCATGTTACAAGAATCTCCCACGCAGTTTGTGCAAAAGTTAATAGTGTGTTCCCTACAAATGTGTTTGAGACACTCCCTGGTCCTGAACTCGGCGGGATAGGTATGGTTGACTGTTTTGGACTATGAATGATTCATTTATGCAATTCCACAAACCTTTCGGAATGTTTAGCATTGCTGTGGTGTTATTTTCTATTCGCAGTTGCGAGAACCGCCATGTTTTGACTAAGTACACAGGATTGGTTGAAACCAAGGTAATGAATTTATCTTGTTGGACACAATAGCGAAATCTAGTAATTTGGTTAAACCAATCCGCTCAATGATAAATTGGAAAAATCATTGCCGACACAGAGCATTATGGACACTGTCTATATACAGTCACTGTAACTGGTTCTACAGTCTTACACAAGACAGTGGCGACAATAGAGTGTCTAATTTTTGATTGGTTGTTTCGATTGAGAGTCATGTTGCATCGAGTTTCTGGTACTTTTATATGGTTATTGTGTATTATGTGTATTGTGTGTTGCTTACACTACACTACAATGAATTTTGGATGCAACTTTGCGGCTGGGCGAAGCTTCTAGCCCTTATTGTCGTCACTGCCTCGTATAAAGTCACGGGTTCTACAGTGACTATACTATAAACATTGACGACAATTGATGTATCGATTTTTATTGGCCTGACTAAAGGTCCATTTCCCCAGCCCCGTCCATTGCTTCCATTTTTGAAAAAAAAATTGGTTTCGATTGTGCTGCAATTATTTTCGTTTGTACTACTCGCTTTCCCGGAGAAACGATGGGCGGAGCCAAGGAAATGCTACCCCCACTCAACCTTACTATTGTAAAACAAACTACTGGAATCGTTTGTGCTGCAATTATTTTCGTTTGTGCTACTCGCTTTCCCGGAGAACGGTGGGCTGGGCCAAGGAAATGGGACCCCGCTCAATCGTACTATTGTCAAAAAAACTACTGGAATCTTTTGGGCTTCATTTGAGCTCGTTTGTGCTGCAATTATTTTTGTTTGTGCTACTCGCTTTCCCAGAGAAACGGTGGGCGGAGTCAAGAAAATGCAACCTCCGCCAAATCTCACTATTGCAAAACAAACTACTGGAATCGTTTGTGTTGCAATTGCTTTTGTTTGTGCTAGTCTCCGTCTCAGACAAGTGGTGGGCGGGGTCAAGGAAATGTGAACCCGCCTGATTTGACTATTTTCAGAAAAACTATTGGAATCGTTTGTATTTTTTTTTGTTGTGGTTATTTTCGTTTATGCAACTTTCTCGCCCAAACAGTGGTGGTGCATTTTTCTCAATTATAAATTATAATACGGAATATTAGTAGTAGAGGAGCCACCTGAGCCAAACAGTCACATGACATGCCAGATTTGCGTGAAAGTGAGGCTCGCGGGTACGAGTATGAGACATGTCCGGGGTACGAGATAGGCAAGAATGCGAAAATATATGTCAACGGCAACAGGCCTGTTTGTCAGAAAAAAGGGCTGTTAAACTAACCCGATTGTTTTTTTGATAATAATAAGATTGGGCGGGGCGGGGCGCATTTCTTTGGCCCCGCCCACAAATTCTTTGGGAAGACGATAGAACAATCGAAAGTAGTTAACAGCACAAACGATTCCAGTAGTTTTTTTGACAATAGGACAATAGTAAGATTGGGCGGGGGTCGCATTTCCTTGGCCCCGCGTAGCACAAACGAACATAATTGTAGCACAATCATATCCAATTTTTTTTCAAAAATGAAAGCAATGGGTGGGGCTGGAGAAATGGACCTCCTGACTAATCAAGTTGTAAATGGCCGCAATTAAGAGGCAAATTTTTTTTGTTTACTTTTTATCAGCAAGAGTTTTGTATTAGGATTGACTCCTTTAATCGATTTTAAGCAAAACATTTGAAAACAATACAAATTTGCCTCCTAATGGCAAATGGGCGGAGCTGTTTGTATTATCTCGAAATATATCGCTCTCATTCTGTAGGTGTATAACTTTAAGACACTGCTAGCGCCATCTGTAATTTGCCCTCAAAATGGTAATAATCTGGACTCGAGGCATTCAGTTCTCCACCACTCTGGCAGTACGCTGTTAACATTTTGGAAATGAACCATTTTTCTAAGCAAGCTAACAACTGCGCCACGAGACAAGTTTTCTTTTTCCCCGGCAATTAGAAAGCGTACAGACGTTCTATAACAGTCAAATGACTTTTTATGCCAACCAGGGAAATTTTATTACTAATTTTTCGTAACAGATTTAAATAATAATGTAAAAAAATTGTGTGCAAATTGTTATTAAGAGTGGAGAATGGTCTGCGTCAAAGGGCAGACTCCTGGGCAATCAGGATGTTTGCCTATGGCACTTGAACTGGTACTAGAAGTCTGAAATGGTTTGCTTTTGTACTTCACAGAATGAAATTTAACTGAACTCTGACCTCCACTGGCAGCTACTCAGCTCCTCACTCCCCTTTTTGGGGTAAGCAAAGTGACAGTAAACATTTTGTAACCATTCCAAACTATTACTCATTTAATACCTGTAACTGTAAATCATGTAGTGTGTAATAATGACCAGTAAACGCTTGCCGCTTAAAAATACGCAATATTGCAAAAGATTTCAAATGTACCCATTGTAATTTTGCAACAAATTTTCAACATATTCTGAAACATCTCTTAAGACACAACTCTTCAAAGGATTTCAAATGTGCATAGTGTGATTACTACTGTACATAAGCATATTAAATGATTCTTGGTTTGAAATCCGCATTTTAGGAAAGATTACAAATTCAAAAAACTGCACTTTCTGAATGTAAACACAGCAGAATAATTTACAAATTACGGTTGTTCATAATGCATCGTGTTTCAGTTGTTTAATTTTCCAAGGTCTACCTAAAAGTGTAGGGTGCTTTTCCAAACAATCTTTCGCGCCATCAACAAATACCGGAAATACGTCAAAAATAAATTTAAGATGAAATTCAAGCATTTTTATTAATTAATAAATTAATCTCTTTTTCCCAATATTTGATGTTAGGAACGAGATTTTGAAAAACGGTTTTCACTGGCGTCTTTGGATGTTATTTCGCTACTTTGTCATAAAGAAAAAGTCATATGATTCCATATGATTTTTTTAGGATTTTAGATCACTGTCAAAAACTAGCCCCCTGGCGGAGAATGATTCAACTAAATTAACTATATTTTGGTTGATTCTTATTGCCCAAGGAATGCTCCTTTTAACGATACCAAATCGGTCAAACGGTTAAGAAGTTAAAGCAGGTTATTGCAAAAACAATTGAACGCCCCACACCATCTTTTGTTTTTCCAAAAATGATAAACTGGTTCTCTTTAAAAATGTGAAAAAAGAATTTTTAGTTTATTATGCGAAATGGAAAGAAAATTTTAACATTTAAGATGGCAGTTACGCCCTCTGGTGGTCATTTTTAAAACTTGAAAATATTTTCCAGCGATTCTTCATAACCGATTTACCCAATAATTTTTTACCCCTAAGTCATACAACGAACGGTTCCCGAGATATGGCCGAGGAAGAGTCTTATTGGGTCACCTGGTACAATAGAAAGCTAAAGATTACACCATGCGTCCCCACTATTATTCTATTATGTGCACCTATTAGTGCGCCACGGAGCGATTTGGCTCCTCCTACAGACTAAACTGCTGCTATCCTGAAAGGGGATCTCTTAACTCACAAAACGTCAAAGTGTACACACTGTAAGTAATGGCATTACATATATAAAAATGTTGGGCAATTTCAGTGTATCCGTATATTTCATATATTTTTGCAAGCATGTAACTAATAACTCCTACAATATTAATGTACGCTTTTGTAGCTTGCAACAGAAAACGATGAGGCGAATAGTTTATTGCACATCACAAAAGAAACTCAAAATTCGTTGGCGCTAGAACTTGCAGATCTGAAAGGAAAATACTTGGAAGTCGAAGGTCTATTGCGTGACGCACAAGAGCAGCTGCGCAAAGCGAGAAGACGCGCAATGCCGTCGGCGCGTAGTTCCTTTTTCCCTTCGTTGGGTTCCAACGCGCCGATTCCGTTTGACAGTCTACAGAATGAGCTGGAATTATCGATGCATTCTGAATTTAGTGCGGATTCCGGATTTTCTGCCGTAGATTCTATGTAAGTTTTGGAATTGATTTTTAATTTTCGTTTCACTCATTGTGTCTTACGTGCAGTCCCTACTTCAAGAAGGTGTTTGACACTGTTAGATGCGCATCACAAAGTTCCTTAAGTAGCGGCGATAGTATGGGTAGCTTGAACTACGGTTATGGTGGCCAGACCTCGTCGTACACGAATGGCCCTCGTATGAGTAGTCGAGCTCAAAATTACAGGTTGAGAAGATCGTCCGGATCTATTTATAGCAGTAGTTCTTTAGGCTATCCCAGCCTGGATTCGACGGGCCAGTCCGATACGGAATCCAGTCAAACCGATTCAGATGACGGCTATCCGTAAGTACATTTTCTTTCTATAGGTTTTTCAAGTTGTCAACTTGAAGCCGACTTTGATGATTCAGTTGGTGTACAGTGTGTAATTTTTGCGTTTGTGTTTTCAAGCAGTGGTCTTCCAAAGCAAGGAGTTCCTGGCGCACCCGGTGCAGCTGAATTAGAAGCGGCACTGCGCAGGTTGAGTCCAGGAGAGGTGCTGGCACGTAGAGCAAATTTACAATATGGTCCTACATATAGTGGGTAAGTCATATGGAAAACATTCCTAATTTTGACAAATTTGGTATTAAACACATATAAAATACTGCAGGTAGAATTGCTTTTAATTTAAGAATCTAATTGAATGGTTTTGATAATGAAGTGGATGATGCATATGTAGTGCAAATTTACTTACAGTTGATGATGTGCAGGATTACTCAGGGTAATTAATCATGACAACTAAAGAAACACTTTGGATCTTGACATGACGGAGTCATCTATTACACTAAATACATTACAAAAAGAATACTACAGATGTCGCTACATCCTATACATACTAATCCTGAACTTTTGATATTCATTTCCAAACCATATTCTTATATTTGGGATGTATAATTAAGAAATCCTTTTGGTTTAGCTTTTATGTAGAGTAGGTTATAATACAAGTTTCTTGGTTTACTCATCTACACTGTTCTACAGTCATTTTCATCACAGTGTCGATTGTATCATAGTTAGATGGTGGCGCCTTAAGGAACGAGAATGGTACAATTTCACTTTTTTCAGAATGAGAAATTACAGAGTTGTTCAATCCAGGTTGACGATATTTGGCGGTTGGTTTTATTTTTTCTTAACCATTTCTCTACTGCATTGAAGGTGGAAACCTGGAGTTATGGCCTTGATTCCTCCCATGCTGTGAAAAGTGTTGTGATCCATCAATGGTTGCAACATTGAATTCAGTGTTGAAGCAAATTTTCTGCTTATACATCTATACAGGGTGTCTTAAATTGAGTAGGATAACATGGCAAAGTTGAATTTGATAGACTTGTTAATCGCCAATATTACACTTACATTTTCGATTACGAAATCTTTGCCTACTTCTGAAGATAGTACTCCACATAGGAGTGGTGTGGGAGTGTCCACAATTTCCCACAAGCTTCTCGGCAAGACGGGAATAATCGTATGCTGCCATGAAAACAGATATAATATAATTTGAAGTGCTTCTATGCATGACGAAAGCTTGCTGAAATATAAGTACATTTTTAAATACTTCGTCTTATTGCCTAAGCATCGTAATGTTAATATTGGAAGCAGGCAAGGACGGATTAATAGGAATATGTGGGTGGGGGCGGGATCTCGTAACGAGAGGGGAAAGACATGGGGGGTCCGGGTTTTGAAAAAAATACCTTAAAAAGTATAAGATTTAGTGGTTCTAGACCGACAATTTATATGTAAAGAAATATTAGCTTGAACTACTGGAAATGCAAATATTTCAAAGAAAAACAATATTTTGCCAATCGCAGTCATTTATAGAAAATCAAGGAATTACCTGTTTGGGAAAATTATATCGCAAAATGCAGGGAATGAAACATACAACTCTGGAATTATGAATCAATACTACATAATTACTAAAGCCCTTTTGGATATTACATCAAAATTTCAAAATTAATATACCTACTATTTACTCGTAATTTTTGTCGTTTGCTTTATTTAAAAGAACATTTATTAGAAACTCAAACTAAAATTGAATGAGCGAGGTACATTTTTTGTGAAAATACAAATAAAATATTGCCTTGTTAAAGAAACTGGTAAACGCAGAAGAGTAGTACTTCTTGAACTCGAAAAGCACTGGTTGATACCTACTTCATTTACTGACCAACTCCGCTGAATTAGGTAAGCATTTTTGTGTCATTTTGTTCTCCCCCCCCCCCCCCCCTAATCCGTCACTGAGCAGGAGTAACCATAAAATGCTCTTGAAGGGTTACAACTGATCGTAACTTTTGAAATTGTTCATTCATTTTCCTTTTTAGCGCATTTCCACAAAAATAAAATAAAAATGCGCTATTGTGGCCACTTTGTCCGTCCGTCCGCTCGTTCGTTGAGGCGCTCTAGTTCTTCATCTTAAGAGCTATTGTTCTACTTTTTTCGCTATTTGGTTCGTTATGGTGTCGAGGTTTGCACCAAGGAAGAAAGTTTTTCTGCGTTTATTGCTAAAAAAGTTATTGTAAAAAAACCAAAAAACCGTTTTTTACATGTTCCATAATTTTACACTTTTTCCGTTTATTAACGATCCTAGAGATCGTTTATGATTTTGTATTGCTGTCTGTCGTCTGTCTGTTGGTCTGTTCCTTTGTCTGTCTGTCCATGTATCTGTCCGTGTGAACGATCTTTGTTTAGAAATGTCGGATCACTTTGACATCTCCGTTAGTTATGAACTGAATTGCATGAAATTCAATATGGGCATAGCTTCAGTCATATAATACGCAATGCCAAAAGTTGAGTCGAATCAATTCAAAATTCACAGGTGCCCTTTTCGCATCTCGACCATTTATAAGCCGAATTGCACACTTTTTTATTTAGTAAGTATTTAAACGAAATTTATACATAGGCAACCAGCCAAACGCCAGTTTCAAAATTTGGTTTTGCGCATGCGCAGTGTCAAGTTTTTTTGTTTATGGAGGCATTTAAACGAAATTTGATACATAGGCGCTTGGAATAAAGGAAAATCAAACGTCAGTTTCAAAATTTGGATTTGCGCATGCGCAATGCCAACTTTTTAATTTATGGACACATTTAAACGAAATTTGATACATAGCCACTTGGAACAAAGGAAAATCTAACGTTAGTTTCAAAATTTAGGTTTGCGTATGCGCAGTGCCAGCTTTCCTATTTATGAAAGCATTGAAATTAAATTCTTCTTATAAACTGAAATTGAAGTAGCACGTCAAAAATGGATTGCACATATGCAACGCTATCTTTGATATTTGTGGCCGGATTTTTACGAGTTTAACAGAAGTTGCATCTTACAAATCACTAATGGGAATTGAATGCAAGTGAAAATGCGCTTTTTGTAAATCGTTTACGATTACTTTTTTACTTGTTTATAAATTTGTCAATATTTACTTTTGAAATCAGAAAAAAAAAGATCTTTTCAGTTTTTGAAAAATATACAAGGCGTTTCATAAAAAATTTCCCAAACTTGCTTTGCGATATTGAGTTCTGTTTTTACTTTACATTTTCTGGCGATTTATGATAAACCCCACAACGGTTGTATTTAAAGTATTTTTCTATCTTTTATAATAAAAGCGCTGTCTAAATACAGGGTGTCTTAAATTGAGTAGGATAACATGGCTAACTTTGTTATTATTATACCTACAGATTTGGTTAAATTGGCAAAGTTGTGTAGCTTTTAGATGCTAATGGATATTCTGATGTGATATTTTGAAAAAAATAAATCGTTTCGTAGATAATTGGAAAAAAGTAAAAGTTCAAATATTTTAGTAACAAAAAGAGCTATCAAAAAAAGTTTCAAATAAAAGTTGCAAGATTCGATGGGCTCAAATCAATGGGTGTAGAACAAAAATTTTAAAAATGGCGGTTTTCGAGATAATGACATCAACTTCCTTATTTTAAATGGACGCCATATTGGATTTTTACGTCACTCGAAAAAAATTACAAAGCCAGTGATAGTCTTTCATTTGGGACTCAACCTTGCATTTTTGCGCCTCGAAGTTTACAATGTAACTCTTGCGGTAATAATTCCATGCCAGTGTCAATAGTGACTATGCGAGACAATAAACGAACGAATTTGGTTTCAATCACAATTCACAATCAGGCATGGAATTATGGCCATAAGAAATACATTGTAAACTTCAAGGCAAAAATGCAAAGTTGATTCCCAAATGAAATACTAAGTGTTTAGTATCACTGATTTTGTAATTTTTTGTGTATTGAGTGACGTAAAAATTCAAAATGGCGTCTATTTAAAAAGGACGTTGATGTCAATATCTCGAAAACCGCCTTTTTGAAAAAACATTTTTTACGTCCATTGAATTTATTCCATCGAATCTTGCAACTTTTATTTGGACTTTATAAAAATTGCGGTTTTCACTTTTTTCCACTTATTTACGAAACGAATTATTTTTTTCAAAATATCGCATCGGAATATCCATCAGCATCAAAAACTACACAACTTTGCCAATTTAACCGAATAAGTAAGTCTAATAATAACAGCCATGTTATCCTACTGAATGTAAGACACCCTGTATATCTCTCAAATGATTAAAGTTAGAACAAAACCTGTACGTTTTTTGTAGGAAATTTACTGAGCTTTCATTTCTAAATATGAGTGGTTGTGAAAAGGTTGATATTGATATTGAGGAAAAACCGAAAAAAGTAACATCAAATTCAAAATGGCGGCATGTTGTGCTGCACACCCCTAGATATAAGGGTGTTTGGATATGTTCCTGAGGACGGTCCAAAGAACATTTTAGGCCAAATTTCAAAATTAAAAGTTTTTTTATTTTTATTTGGTGAATTTGTTAATACTGGGCTACTGCTACTAACAAATTTTCTTCCAATTTTGTTTTTGTATGCGGTACAGCGTTGTATTCGTAATAAAAAATGCTTTTTTTACGGGCCATATAAAAAATAATTTAAGTCTAAAGTTTGAACTAGTGAGTTAGTCCGTAGCCTACCGATAGAACTAGCCGTGACACTCATCCCCACTATTGCGTTGACGTCACAACTGACGGCGGCCGTCATATCGACTTTTAATGTAATTAATTCCAAGTAGTTTAATGTTGTACACTTAAATTAACTGTATTCGAACAGAATAAGTAAGAAAATCCCAAATACGTGCTGCGTCTGCGTCCCTGGTTGCAAAAGCAATTATAGTTCAAGAGACAAGGTTCCTTACGGTTTTTCGTTTTTCGAAAAATGAAGACGATCAAAAAAGTGGTTAAGATGTATTCACCGGGACAATTTTGAAATTACTAGTTACTCCAGGGTTTGTATAAATGTAAATGATGAGTAACGGGAAAATATAGACGTTTGCAACTACAAATGACCGAAAACCTGTAGTCTCTAGGTGGTCCAGGGGCCGAGATCTCGATGGAACAGACAGATAGGCAGACGACGGAATAACGAGCACATAAGCGTTACCTCAACTTCGTTTTGTTATGCTAAAAAAGGCAGATGTGTGTATTAGAATGTTTAAATTTTATTTGTTTTCAGCTCAGTTTTCAGTGAGTATTTGTTGTTTATGTACGTATCTAATAAAATTTTTGCATAATAACACGTGTCTATAGTTAGGAAACAACATATAACAATCCTGCGGCTCAAAATAAGTAATTACTAAATGTTTTCGCGTTAAATGAGTACGCACGCGAATCAAATTGCATTTAAACACATAGTATCGCGTTGCAGTGGCCCATCTCCAGTTGTGACGTCACTAAATCAATGTCACGGCTGGATCTATCGGTAGGCTACGGTTAGTCCTACGATTGAGGAAGTCGCTGGGTCGAATTTGACTTTTAACATGGGAGTTTTGTAAGCATATAAGTTGACGTAGGTCGAAACTCTGCCTAACAATAGTAAAAGACTAGTGAAACAAAAATCGGTTTGCACAATGTTTTTTTTAATTACCTGTAGTATTTTATCATGTGATACTGATAATATGTGAATACTCAATGTTCACTACTATTTGGCAGTTACGAAAGCGACCATTATCTACCAATTGGGTATAGAACGCCAGACAGTCTGATGTCTACTGGCTCCAGTAACTACCCGGGATGGAAGTTACCTGAGAAGCTACAGATAGTTAAGCCATTGGAAGGTTCGCAAACTCTTCATCATTGGTCGCAGTTGGCTCAACCTACATTTAGTGGATTATTAGAGGAACGGCCAGGTGTTAAAATACGGTAAGTGGCTCTTCTTTTGTAGTTGACGGTAAATCTATTACTTGCATCCTTCACCCCATCTTATTCGAGTAGACTCATATAACCAATAATAATTAAAGGCGTGTTTATAACCACATTCTTATTTCATTAGCGGTGGAAAAGAACTGGAAGACATGGGCCTAGAATCTTACGCCTTAAGCGACTTAGAAGAGGACGACGAATACTCAAATCCGGGTAAAGGGTTCGACTCATCCACTCCCATTTATACGTTAACCAACAGTACGGTAATGCACCCTGACGATGGTACCTTCAACGTGACTAGCGTCTGCGGAAGTTGCGTACCTTCCGTATGTTCTAGTATCCAGAACTCGCCTCCACAAACGCCGAACATGCGTAGTCGTAGAAACTCAACGAGTACTTTTTCGACAACTTTTGGTCTCGCGAGGATGCTTAACGAGAGAGGTAGTTAATTTCGCCTTTGAATTGGCGCGTTTAATTGAAACAATATTGTAGGTATAAAAGCCGTAACCCCATCAGCGATTAATACACCGTGCGATGTAAATAGTTTCACTCCTACTGCAACGCCTTGCAATAGTCCAGATAGTAGTCCTCCGCTAACGCGTAGCGGCTCCCCCGAACCATACGAAGCATTTAGCATACCTCAACTGATACTTAGCTCCGTTCCATTTCTACAGCAAACTGTTACGGGAGGCGTCAAGAAGAAAAGTAGTGCGAGCAAACAACAAGGAAAGTCGGAGGTAAGCATCTGCACTTACTTTTACCTGTCTGCATAACGGTTGATTTCAGAGCATCGTTAGTAAAATTGAACGTATAGGAATTTCAAATTTGATGAGTACGCCAGGAGGATTATCTATTTCGTCGGGAATGTACGCACGGCCGGCATTAACAAGTCCAATGGCGCAACTAACCTGTCTACTTCCGAACCAGAGTAATGAAGAAGTGAGGCATAGTGAAACGAAGAAACAACTTAAGAGCCCAATACAGTCACCCTCAACAGGTGAGTTATAAATTTCTAATAAATAGATCACGAATAGTTTGATTGGGAGTCTTAAGATCTTTGAGCATTTACCAATTGTGTATATATACCGAGACATATACAGTGTGTCCCAAATCGCAAGGGATTGCTTGGGTAACTTTCTTATTATTATAGATAGAGAATTGGTTAAATGGACAATGTTTTGCAGTTTTAGATGCTTATTTAAAATTTCTTTGTGGAAATTCAAAATTTGAATAGGTTTGACGTGAATTCGAAAAAACTAAAATTGGTCATTTCTTTTAATGTCTTATCGAACGTATAAGAGATATATAAAAAAAGTTTTATATAATAGTGACTGTCTTTGATACGCTTCATTTAGAATTGATGTTTAAAAAAAATGCAAGATGGCTACTTTTGAGGAACATTTACCAACTTCCCTAAAGTTAAATAGGCGCCGAAAGTCGGGTGTTCGAACCTGGGTTGAGGTGAATTTTTCATCTGTGGCGGAGATGGAAATTACCTTAGGCCAGTTCCGAGCATTCTACCGGCTACTCCGAATTAGGTTTTGCTGCAGTTTTCCTAATTCGTAAGGTACCGGAGTAGTATAGACCATCTTAAGACCTTCTGCAGAGGCACCTCTAAATAGCATTATGCGGGTCACTCTGTAATTGGGCGTATGCCTGTTGAGGGCCCAAAACAAGAGAGGGATAATAAAATAAAATAAAATAAAAATAAAATAAAATAAGATACCAGTTATATCAACGGTTTTTATATTTTAATAAAGTAGTCTGGGATGAATTAAAAAAAACAAAAGAAAATCTATTGGACGCAACAAAACAATGAAAATAATTACATCAGATGTTTAAAATACTGGCCATTATTAGTGAAACACATTTCAAAACAGTTTATTTTAGTTAGGCAACGTGTTGCCATTGATGCTATAACACGCCTTTAGAACGCCTTCGCGCAGTTGTGTACGTTATTATTATTATTATAGTTATAGCTACTGCCATATACTTTATTCTTTAATGTACAATGTACAGACCTGGGCAGCCAGCTTAATTGTACCTACCCTTTCTGCGAACCATACGTTGTCTAGAAAATCCTTTAGGGAAGTTTATTGGAGAATTTGTAAATAATGGTGAGCAGTTAAAGTTCCATCGAAGATTACCGGTCCAATTACATGACTTTCCATTATGTCATAAAATACATTAATTTAAAACCTTGCTTGATTTCGGCGTGAAACTACCTACGACATGTAGGTTTTCCTGTGACTAGTAATGTTCATTATGTCGATTTGAACACTCCACAGTTAGAAAAATAAGACTCATCTGTCCATATACTCGGACTCGTAAAACTGCAGTTAGATTCGATATTCTTACGGATAAACCACCTACAAAATGTGACCTGGGACAATGCATCAATGATAACACATTGTGTAAAGTAAATCAAATTGTCTTGAAATGTGTTTAACTGGATAATGGCATGACATTTTGTCGAGGGGATAGTTTGTACTTATACCACCATTTTGTAGGTATGTAAGTCAATAAATGACGTCATAAAAGTCAAAATTTTTCTGGGCCTACTTATATAAAATTTTGGAGGGAGTTGTAACGGCCAAACCCCCCTCCCATGAGTGCGCCCCTGATATTTTAAACATCTGATGTAATTATTTTTATTGTTTTGTTTCCTCGAATAGATTTTGTTTTTTTTTAATTCATCACAGACTACTTGATTCAAATATAACAACCGTTGATATAACTGGTATCTTATTTTCAATCTTATGCTATGATAGCTGATAATAATAATAATAATAGAGATTTATTGCCCAACAGAACAGACCTTCCAATTACAGGACAATACATAATAGTTAACGCGCAATGATTTAATGTAATAAGAAAAAAAAAAGAAAAAGAAAGAAACACAACAAAAAACTCAAAATCTTAACATAACTAAACAACAACAAAATAATTAAATTCATATTTAAAAAAAAAACCAAATTAAATTGTCGACAAACTGCAAGTTACATTCTATGCATATAAAATAAAGAGAGCAGTAACGTGACATTTTCACTGTGACATGTAACTACGAAGCACGGCTGATATTTGAGATAAAGTGTCATGGTGAATGTCGCACAAACTGGAAATGTTATTAAAACTGTGACACATCTGCTGGATAGGTGTCCTCTTCAGTAAACTGGTGCGCGCCTTCTCACAGTAAAATGTGTCTACGTGACGAGTGTGGTACTTCGGAACCAGAAATTTTAATGAAGAAAGCAATCCTATGCAGTCCACTTCATTATGCAATAACTTGTATAGCAGCCGTAGTCCCATGATGGTTCTTCGATCTTCCAAGGTTTGAAACTGGAAACGCTCCGTTAATAACCTATTGTCACATCCTTGTGGAGGATAGACCCCATCGCACCTGAATGACATAAATTTCAGGAATCTTCTTTGTACTGACTCAATCTCAATTTTTAAATATTTATAAATCGGGTTCCAAATGATAGAAGCGTATTCAAGTTTGGAGCGAACATAAGTGACGTAAAGTAATTTTGATACATCAACTGTACTAAAAGGCTTAGTGTTACGAATTATAAAACCAAGCATTCTCATGGATTCACGTCTAATGTTAGAGATGTGGTCATTAAAGTTTAAGTGGTGATCAAACGTAATGCCTAAGTCAACCGTACTAGTATGTCGTCTCAGTGTAACATCGCCACATGTGTAGTTGTATGTAATGGGTAGCCTCTTCCTCGTAAATGTAATAACTTTACATTTAGATGAGTTTAAGCGCAGACAATTAGTATTGCACCAATCTTGTATAATGTTCAGTTGAGTTTGCAAAAATTCGCAGTCTTCCATGTTACTAATACGTGAGAAAATTTTTAGGTCGTCGGCAAATAGTAGATGGTGACAGTTTATATAATTTGATAAATCGTTAATAAAAAGCATAAAAAGTAGAGGTCCAAGGTTAGAACCTTGCGGCACACCTGATGTAGCGACAAACGTTTTTGACCGAGAATTCTCGACCTCCACATACTGGACTCTATCACATAAATAAGAACGGAAAAAGTACAACAGATTGATATGTAAACCACAGTCACTTAACTTGCTCAGGATTAGGGATTGTTTAATCGTGTCGAATGCTTTCGCAGCAGCGGTAACTTATTTAACAGTATTTTTTCCTTTTGCTCAGCCTACGTGTGGCAACCTATTAAATTAAAAAAAAACACAGCCTTCTCTGAGATCTCAAACTCTCAGACGGACGAACGGACGGAATTCATGCAGATATAAGCTATATTTGGAAACTTTAAATTCCGTGAATGTGTAATTTTTATTCGTAGATAAATTTATTTATGGTGGATGTGTAAACTGCTGATTTGGAATGTAGTATGTTCTTCGTGTACCAAAAATCAAGGAAAACACATAAATTTTACGTAATTTGATTTCACATCTGGTGATTTGACGTTGACGTCTTGGCGAACTGCCAACTTAGAGATGAAAAGTTACCAAAAACAATGTTACAATGGAACTCATTGAAACACTGTTTTTGCCGAAAACAGTTGCACAAAATTCTCATTGTAACACCGAAATAGAAAAAATATTGTATATAACGCTAGCGCGAAGTTATTTCGCGCATTTGACTGATATTTTAACTCGGCTTTGCCTCGTCAAAATACCTTCAGTCTCAATGCGCGAAATTGAACTTTGCGCTCTTGTTATATAAATAACTATTTTTGTTGACCGGTCGACCATTTTTTTAAAATTTATCGATTGACTATCCATTAATCGATAATTATCGATAAGTTATCGATTAACCATTGAGAACAAATTTCAAAGGTCAGAATTTAAAAGAAAAGAGGTTAACGACCTTTTTATTTTGTATCAAAATTGCCAGGTGTGACGTGTGATCCTAGATCAGGGGTCGGCAACCTGCGGCTCTTTTGATACCTATAAAGTTGCGGCTCTCCGTATTTATCTAAAGAAATTGGTTCATTTGTTCGAAATTCGCCTTTTTAATTAATCTTATTTTGTATCAAAAGTATACTTGCAGCAAATAATTATCTAATTTTTGACACTTGTTTACTTTCTGGTATTCTTTTGTTTTTTTTATTATAGCCAGCCTACTCCGATGTATAAACACGTAATTAATTAATGAGTAGGTACTTTTGTGAAAAATATTGAATAACCTAAACACTGCGGAGTTTAAGCACAGGGCACCCCTTATAAACATTTAAGAGAAGACAAAAGCGAATAGCGAAATAAAATAGTGGTAGTTCCATTTGAAAAAGAATAGTTATAGCACTTTGAACAAACGGCATTGAAACAACCAAATATTCAGGATGTTCTATTTAAAAAGATCAGTTATTAATTGACATCGTAAAAATGGAACACCCTGTACATTCAAAAATAATTTCTGTAGATCCGCAACCACCAATATTTTTACCAGGTATCTATCAGCTATGTAGGAAAAACCGACGGACTGTTGCAGGACCCTGTATATAGCCAAAAACTATAATATTCAATCAAAAATTATTTGTGGCTCTTTAAGAACTGGGAAATTTTGTAAATTGTAATTTTTGTCTCTTCCGTTTCAATAGGTTGCCGACCCCTGTGTTAGGTAGTTTATCCGGTGGCAACGGTTTAACCGACACACACAAAAATTAAGAATAGATAGGTAGGTACATTTAATTTCTGTTACAGTGATCAAGGATGCCTGCGTATTTTTTGCTTTCCTGTTCAAATGTAATTCAATCTTCCTTAAGGAATGTTAAGTAGGTCACGATTCATGAAAGGAAGAATGTTTATCTTACGTCATTCAACATCCTGTGTGCCACATAAATGCCTTATAAGTACGTTTCTTGGGTATCTAGAATTCTGTATACAACAATTACAAATCGAGATAGTGGGTTCATTACAGATTCCTGTATAATAATTAACAAAGGTAAAAAACTGACATTATTATTCATCTTTCTCGATGGTAGAGACATCTACGTCTTGTAATTTAAACTATTAAAAACAGTCACATATCCTGCCATTTAACCCCGCGCTTCTGATAGTTATAAATTTAATGGTATAACCATAACCTAAATTTTATTTTGTACTGTACCCACCGTGATCTTCAGTACGTAGAAACTACTATCAGATGTTCACTGTGAAGAACGTGATAGGCGAACACTGTTAAATTTGCTCTTAAATTTAAACGTAAACAATATAACAAACATAACCTTACTTTTGTTAAAAAACGGGCCAACGGAAACGTAAATGTTCAACTTCCAACTTTTCCGTCGTAAATGGACGACGTACGATTTAAAAGTTTACTGTGTTCTGATTGGCTAACGGACAAACGGAAACGTATGAACGGAGAGCTATGAACCCACCTTTAGATGCAGTTACACATGCCTCTTAAAACATCAAATCCGACAAACGTCATACCCTCGCGCAATGTTGTCGGCTCACTTCTACGTGATTGGTTGTAGGTTTGTGACGTATTTAGACTGAAGCGTTTCAAATTCGGACTAAAAACACAGCTTTTCAATAATTTATTTTGGGTTTATTTGACTCGCAAATAAAAATTGAGGACACACGGGTCTTTTTATTTTTATTTTACTTTGTAGATCAGAAATAAAAAATGAAGGCTGGATGCCACCATTGATAACAGATAAAGACCAATGCAAAGTTCTCGGAAATTTCTACGTTAAATAAAATAAAAAGGTAAACAAAAACAACCTTGACTGCTTTCTGGTATGACAATAATTTCATAGACCAATGACAAATTAATAATTTTTAATTACAAATGTTAATTACACAAAAGGAGTAGACCGCCCTTGTCCATCTTAATTAGGATTTCCGAAATTTGCATCCTGCCAGACGAAATAAACACAGCAATATGAAGCTATAAAGTTGGCTGTAACGCAAAAAAAAGACATTGGGTACATTCAGCCGACACAACTGTTGAGTATGTTGAGACGTTGAGTTACCTGAACGATGAATGGTGATTTCTGGTGGAAGTCTACGGTTGGTAATAATTGGCACCACAAATTTGTGGTGTCAACAGAACCGTTCCGGCATATGTTGACGTTTGCTACTAAAACACGTTTACGGTGTTAGTCAACAGTTGCATCGGCTGAACGTGCGCAAAGACTTTACATAACAGAACATGTTAGGTTATGATATTACGCCAAATTTGTGGTGCGAATTATTACCAACTGTTGACTTCCACCAGAAGTCACCATTCATCGTTCAGGTAAGTCAACGTCTCAACACACTCAACAGTTGTCGGCTGTACGTACCCATTATGTTCATTGGTTCTCAGAAGTGGCTGTTTAAATATCCTTTAAAAACGTTAAACAATATACAATTAAACAAAATTTTCTAATTAGAAGTCAAACTCAAGTCGACATCTCTTTTCAGTGATGTAGTATTTATTGTTGGATATGGTATCTTGGTAGCGGTGCTGTAGCGCTACAGCAAGGAAATTAGGTGTCTGTGTGCAACAAAATACTAGCGGCTCCTACTCCTAGGTGATTTTGCAGAGCAATGAAATAGTTTTCAGAACACTTCATATCCCTAAGAATAAGATAGGTCAGTTCATACATATTGCTGTGTCTCAACGTTGCCTGCCAAATAAATCATGCTGTGTGCAATAGTGTGCTGTCACTGCACCATCCACAAAACACCTGACCAGCTAGCTCAATCAAAATTTAAAACTTATTATTTGTATGATCTCTTTTCGTACATCTCCAGGATTTGCTACAAAACAAAGTCCTATTAATGACTCGTAATTAGTAATTTAGAAGACTCAGTAGCCTCAACCAACTTCCAACACAAATTTAAGATTAAATCTTGGGCATAAATAAAAACTTGAACATGAGACTCTATCTGGATCGTAAAATGGATTCAAACAAACACACAATTAATTATTTGACAATGACAACATAATTTATTTCGAAACTCAAGCGACTGAAGAAAAACCTGAAATAAAGAGGGGCACAAACCCATCACATTCACTCCACACCTCGCTCCACACGCAGGTGGTCGACATAACTAAACAAAGTAAATCTTAAAATTAAGGCGCGTTTACACGTATCCAATAGCTGGCGCTAGTTCACTGGCCGCAATTCTTGGCTGTCCATTGCATAAGCATTTCTGTTCTCTGTATATTTCAACAAGCTTAGAAGTTTTCACAATACTTTAACTTAATTGCATCTGCACAGATTATTTGAATATCGACGAAACTGCGTTTTTAAATAAACTGAAAAGCTAACCACTTCATGAATTTAGCGTACAAGACGTACACGCTCTTTAACCCGTTGTGACTTGAACAATGGTACGGCTACTCCATCTTCACCTGAACAGAGCAATGAATAAACCAAGAAGCTGTAGGTGGACCAACGGGCGCAGGAACGACATCAAAGAGGCTAGAGTAAAAAGTATTGCTCAAGAGAGTCAAGGCGAATTCAAGATTCCGGGGTAGTATAGACCAATGTGGTGGTAGCTAAGAGAGTGAAGTGGGTCCAACAAGTCACACCTAGCAGTCTATGAACCTAAGAAAGCAGCAATAAACTGCAGGGTAAGAAAGATAATTTCAAATAGATGTTGGCGGAGGAAGTCAGTATGATCTCATAGCATAAAGAGCTCAGTTTCAAGTATTGCCTAAGACTGGATTTGAGATTCTTAAGAGCCAAGCTCCAGAAGATGTAGGTGACGCCTAAGGAACTAAAGTGGTATCATAAATAAAGCTCCAGGAGACGTATAAGAAATGGTGTTGGTGTCTAAGAGAACGAAGTGGTACAGATCAGGATG
Organism: Photinus pyralis; assembly: GCF_008802855.1. Classification (NCBI taxonomy): domain Eukaryota; kingdom Metazoa; phylum Arthropoda; class Insecta; order Coleoptera; family Lampyridae; genus Photinus; species Photinus pyralis. The sequence continues at coordinate 19,423,947 of NW_022170738.1, read as the reverse complement.
CCGTAGGGAAAGAGGCCGAAAAGTTGCAGAAGGTATCAATGAATCCAGGATTCTTTTTTTGACCCTCAAAGTATATTATAAATGTGGTCAACTAAATATGGAATTGTCTTACTCTTTGCATGCAGAAACCCAAAACACCAACACTCGATAACTTGTAAGGTCTGCTTTAAAAGTACCATAAGGTCCATGATTGATCTTACCCTTTCACGAACTTTTTCATACCAAACATGGCGGACTTTGTAGTACTTTATATATCTAGGGACTTTTACTGTGCTCTGTCTATATCTCTTTAAGTTGAAAAAGGTTAGAGGACCCTCTTATTATAACTTGCACCACTGAACAATGCACAAAATAAAAATAATAATTCTATTTGTTTCAGGTCAACCTCCACCCGACTTGGGCGTTCCAGGCAGGCCGGGAAGCGATGCGCTAAAACGCCGCTTAGAACAATTAAACTCTCGCAAACAGCGACGCAGCGGCGGCGCGCAACGCTCCGATCTCGGCACTGTATCAACAAAAAAACTACCACAACCGGAACAAACGTCAACACTAGGTACACTTAGCTCGCTACTGTTCGGTCGGAAAGGAGGTCTACTTTAAAGAGGCGAGAACTTTGATTAGCAGCTGACTTTATACTGTGATAGAAGATTAGTGTGGTTGTTATTAAGTGGTGATGCCATATGTTATTATTAAGCACGATTAGTTAGGTTCAAATCGAATAACCGCAATTGGTTACCAAGGCAAGGATTTTGTGAAACCATCATTTTTTATGTAGAATTGTATATAAGCAGTATTTTTATTTATATTTAGGTATAAGAATATACATTGAAGCAAACAGTTAATCCAGTACAGTTTTCTGCTTTAGTGCAAGACCGACAAAATGGTGCTATTTCACATTTACTCTTTTAATACTTGTACTTATTTTCAGAACATGATTTTGCAGTTTAGCAAACCATGAACAACTTGACTGTTTTGCTCTGGACTTTCTTCAAATATGATTGATCGGCATACGCAGGTTGTTTCCAAGATTGTAATGGTGGCTTATTCTGAACTCAAATATAATGTCGCTTGAAATGTTTACCTAAGAATTTAATGGAGAAATTTAGAAAATTCGTTCGCATTTCCTTTTTTAGTGTGGTAAAGAGGTAGAAAATTATCCACCCTTGTAGCTCACGACAAGTTCATAAATGAAATCAAATCAGAAAGTATTCAGAAATGGAATGTTGCAATTTTAAGAGCTGGTTGAACCATTGTGATAGAAGGAGTCTGGTACAGACGGGTCAATGTTCAGGTAATTCAGAATCTGACCACAGTTGCATAGTGTCACTGAGAGTGCAAACGGTATATAAAAAATGTGTAGCACCAAAATGAAATATATTGTTGATTTTAAAAGGAATATATTTTGATAGGTACCCCAAAAGGTGCGCCATGAAACTGAGATCATTTTGCTGTTCGTTTTAGTACACAAATGCAAAGCTATGCAATAAATTTAGAAATCCAAACCTATTGTGTACGTGGTTCTAGGTAAAGGTTCAGTGCGATGAATATTTTCCTAGGATATTGGCCTAGTTTGGTGTTAGGTTATGTGCTACACAAATGCGTTCCCCGTGGACTAAGGAATTTTAATGAAAGATGCTTAATAAATTAGTTATAGCAACCTACTGTAGTACGAAGGGTGAAGATTCTGATTCTGATTTTAGCTAATAAAAACAGAAAAAGGTGTAGAGAAGAATTATTTTATTTTTTGACAATGAAGAGCAGTCTACATAAAAATTGATATGGACAAAAGGAGATAACTGTACTAACATTTATATCATGGATTAACCATAAGGCTCTAGTATGGGACTAGTCATTTTAAATTGCACTTGTTGATCTTTAAAAACGTATTACTTCCAAATGTAATCATCGTGCATGCAATGAATTTTTTCCAAATTTTTATAATATAAAATGGCTTTCCTTGTACGATTTTTGTACTTATCTAAATTGGTACAGCGCTGTACGTAGGATAATACTCGATAAATAAATAGGTTCCCTAGTGGTGACTGATCTACTGTGAGTTTGGAAACAAAGAGAGTTAAATATTTATTTTTAGACGATGTAAATTAGATTAACGTAGGCGGAAAGGTAGATATGACACTTTTTCATCATCGTTCACCCCACCTGCAAATTTGTTCATCCCATATTTGTCAAATAAATTTTGACTGTTTATTAAATTTGTGCAGGTATAAAACTTAAAGCACAGGGTATTGATGAATATCGACCCAACCCTCTGTGTATGGGAAATCATACTTTCCAAAATGCTTCAAATGCGATAGCCAAATTTTCCTTTACTTTCTATCATTGAAGCAATATTTTTGGGCAAAGCGCTATTCTTTATACAACTAGTAACCAGAAAAATTTGTTAAGGGGTTGGTATCGCCATATGGCACTTATTTAAAGTACACATTTTATCATACAATGGTTTGGAAATGTCATGATCGGCAAATTACACTGGTATATGAGATTTGCTAATTTTTATTGTATTCAACACAGCTAAACATCTAATCTGACCATATCAGTAATTATGATTTCATGATAATAGAAAGTTCATTTGGTTTTATCAATCCCCAATTTACTCACTGTTGAGGATTGGCAGTGATCGTTTCTTGACAGTAGCATTTCCTCATTTTATAAAAATGGACTTTTTTTCTTTTTGTAGTTTATAAAACAGCTTTGATTACAATAATTAAATGAAAGATAGTGAGTTTTATTTTTCATAATCCATTCCAGATATTAATACAGGGTGTCCAAAGACTAGATGAGTGAGTTTTGACTCCACCATGAATAAGATCTTGGTCGAAGGTTACCACATTCCCTTGGTCGATACTAGTGCTGAGCAATAAATTAAATTGTTATCGATAAGTCTTGATAACTATCGATTAACTTTTCATAATTATCGCTAACTTTTGATAATAATCAATAATGATCGTTAATTGTCGATAATAATAGATTATTATTGACATCTGTTGAAAATTGTCGATCTCTGAATGTTATCGATTAATCGAATAGCGATAATTATCGAGAGAAAATTATAGATACTTTTTCATAAATCCTATCGATATAAATATATTCTCAGTGCATACATTTTTGGTATTGATATTGATAATTTAAACAAAAACGGGATGTTTTGAAAAATATTAAAACAACTAGGTATTCCGTAGTTTTCTGAAATCAAAGGTGATCCACTAGACAGTAATCCTCAAAAATTTGGTACGTCCTTCAATAACCACAAAATTATTAGTTTTCAACAGAAACAGTAATTAAACATAATAGTATCTAATTCACGTCAACCAGCCTAAAGTAGATTGTGAATTGTGATCATATTTTATAAGTGTCATGCCAACTCCGGAATACTCTTACTTGATCGCTTTTGAGATAAATCGATGTAAGATTATCGATTTATCGACCAATCCTTTAAAATCACAATTAATCGATACATTTTTCAATAATTTTCGATAAATTATCGAATAGTAGACCATTTTTTAAAATTAATCCACTATCTATTAAACGATATTAACGATAAGTTATCGATTAATCGTTTTTTTGGAAAGCACTACTTTTAATTTACTAGATTTATCGATTAATCGATACATTTTTTTTTAATTTATCGGTCGTCGATTAACTAGTTATTAATAAGTTTTTTTGCACAGCACTAGTCCGTACCCACTTCCAAGATCCCATTCCCCCCCATTTGCGTTTGAAGTTTTGACTAGACGATCAGTGAGATTTACATGGACTACTAGCTACTACAACCACATTCCCTTTGTCGGTACCTATTTCCGACGTCCCATTCACCCGCAATTCGAATTTTGGTGGATTTCCCTATAAACCCTCCACAAAATAGTAAATTTTTGGGGCACTTCTCTTCTCATAGCTCAAACTTCTATTGGCGACAGGAGAAAAAGAGACAGCGATTCGAGCTCTAAGAAACTTATGAGCGCCCAAAGTCGACGACCTCGATTTTGTTTTTTTTTTTAAATATTAAAAGCTGCCTTTTCACAAATACATTTGCAAAAATGCGCCAAAAAATTTTTTGCACTCCTTCGTTCTAAATCGCGTTTTCCCAATAAAACACGAAAGTCGGGAACGTCATTTTTACAATTAATTAATTAAAATATCTACTTTCGCGCACTAGTGCCTAAAAATTCAACGAAATTATCTATTTAGTGCGGATCATAAACTAATAAGTAGTCTGATGGAAGAGTAAAAAAGAAAATATAAATACACTTTACATCATTCCCTGTAGTACAGAGGCAAAAATAAGCTTAAAGTAGTTAGAGCGCCTAGGTAAAAGTAACAAGAAGTTGGTGAAAATTTGGTCACTTATTCTCTGAAAGATGCACTTCCTAATGGTCAAAAGAAAAAAGTGTTCCTATGTGCCGTTTGTGAGATATTTGACAGTAAAAACAGGGTATTTTAACATGGGCTCTTATGGACAGACTCAGTTTTTCTGAGCTAGCGAAGGTTTTTGTATCAAGACTTAAATGAGATGGGTCTCATTAGAAGCGAAATTTTGTGACGAATCTAAATATGCACGGAAAAGTACATGTTCATGATGAAATAAGGAAGATATTTACCGCCGAAGCGGCGTCTGCTCTGACGCGGCGGCACGCTATGCAGCACGCGTTTAAATTTCATGACTTTTCCACTAGGTCTAGTATATAGCTGAGCTAGGACAATCTTTTCCTTCTTCTGCTGAGCACTTTTCTTCACAAAACGCATGGTGTCTTTCAGAAAGAACACCAAAACCACGTCTTTTTGACACACTGATCGGATCGAGATCAAGATAGCGGCTGGGGATCTCTGGCGCCAACATCGAAAAACCAAATCCACTACACCGATTTCACATAAAACGCCAAATTATTTAGTTTCCCGGCTTTTACATACGTCTCGCATACGTTTTGATTAAAAATAAACATATTCGTTTAGTTAGGATTTACCGTTTACACTGTGAATATTTAGTCGCGGTGTGTCGTCAACATTTAGTGTGCAAAAGTTTGAAACAGGGTCGAAAAGTAGGGAGACTAGTCAAGTTGACTACTTTATATACCTTTTTAAAAATCATGTATGACGTTTGCATTGTGCTGAGGTACAAAATACCACTCATACCGTATTTCTAATTATGTTTCCTTCATAACAACATTTTTTTGGGGACATTTACCGTAAGGAATAGGTAGGCCGAGTACATTGCTTGACTTCAGCCGAACGCGCTCTAACTACTTTAAACCAGAAATTTTGAACAATAAATTGACATTTTAAATTTCTAGATTTCTACTTATCGGCATAGAGGACTTGATTTTTTCAAAAGAATTATAATGTCGCAAAAAAAAGGATTTGAATTTATATACATTCGATTTAACTAATCCGTGCAAAAAATAGAATACATGTTACGTGCGTGAACAGTATTTGCTTGATTCGCGCGAGATGCGTCGCTCGTGCGCGTTGCGCACTCGCGCCGCCAAACTTCGCGCTCATCTGCAAAATAACTGTTCCCGCACTAACAATGTAAATAACTATTCTATATACTGCGAACTTAGTGGACAAACTGTATAAGGATGTACAGTTTTAGACAAACGTAATTATAGATTAAAAACAGGTTTTGCGAACTATATGGGTCTAAGTAAGCAGGTACCAAGATTCTAAGAAAGGGTGAAATACACAGGATGTGACTCGTCTTTGGTGCAATAAAGTCCTTTTTTTAAAAGCAAGATGGAAAATTACATGGCCTTGTAGGCAAATTTAATTAAAACAAAATATGTGAAAATTACGAATCATAACTCATTTATCGCACATAGATTCTAAACTGAAGAGCTTTGATTAGTGTAATCCCGCTCCTGCAAGATAGGTAACCCGTCCCTGGTTTCGGGGTTTCGAGCCTACAGTTGAATGTCGAAGACAATCGTGGAATTAGGTGTCGTAACTCAATTTGATTACAGCTTTTACCACCCTCGTGACTGCTTCATTCACGGAGAAAATGTTAGTTACAAACAACAAGTCAGTACATATATCAAACGAATCGGTAATTTCAACATACTAAAATAAAATGATTAATATGAATGTCACTTCATGGACAAGACCAAGTAATCAACATCAATAAACATAAATTAAGGAAGCATTACACAAAAAACGTAAGCAATTACAAACAATAGCATAACGGTATCACATATGTGATTCTGCACTGCGGTTAAACCAAGTAAATTTCAAAAACAAAGAGTCAAACATACAAAAAATATAAAAAAATACAAATCACAAATACGATATAAAGAAATGCAAAGATTACTACCTGCATTAAATAACACGAAATAACAACAAACATTTATGGAGTGACGCATTCACGACCGCTATTCAAGACAAGATGCCAAACGTAACCCACATTCGTGCTTTCTCGGGACCGGGCATTAGGCCGCCAGACAAAGGACGCAGACATTCGGACGCGGGCATTAAGACGCAGACATTGGGACGCGGACATGAAGACGCAGACATTGGGATGCGGACATTAGGACGCAGATATTGGGATGCGGGCATTAGGACCCAGGTACGTAGTTTCATCCCTTGGTGCACTTAAAATAAAGCAAGGAGCCATCAAATTGGCGTTCTCCCCCTCCTCCCCTCGATTCCCTTCTTTTTCGCGTTTCAGGATAAGTCCGCGTTAGTGTCGCGAAGGGAGGAGAAGGCGCGGAGCGACGCTCCGATTCCGGACTCGGAAGGGACCGATCCTTCATCTGAGACCGCTTCGGCGATCCCCGAACCCCCCGTTGGCGGTCGAAGTTGATACTAATCATTTTACACGGATTATTTGTATTGAGGAATCAAAAGTATATGTAATAAAATGACATTAAAACCTTTTTACACAGATGAAATAAGTAAAATAACATTGGTTTAATTTCATTATACCTTTTATTGTCCTACCTGCAACCTGATGTCTGCTTTGTAAAGTAACCTGTATGATGTTTGCGTTCTAATGTCAGCAACACAATATCCGCATCCCTATGTCTGCGTCCTCATGTCCGCGTCCTAATGTCCGCATCCAAATGTCCGCGTCCCAGTGTCTGCGTCCTAATGCCCGCGTCCCAATGTCTGCGTCCTAAAGTCTTGCGGCCTATTACCATAGCGCCGTGCTTTCTAGATCACAGACCATCAACGGTTCTAGATGGTGTGTTACTGGCTAGAAATTGCATGGTTGCCAACTCTCAAAAATGTATGTATCGTCGTAAGTTGAATATACAGGGTGGAACCTCTCAGATGTATGTTGGTTATGTGTATTGTTGGCTGCCTTTCTCAATATGGAAGCGAAACACGTTATGTGGAGTGCACATTTTGGTCATATGGTCATTACGAATAAAGAGTTCAACAATCATTGTAATTATATGTTATGACATACCGTGTGTCCCAGGGAGAACGCACCATAGGGAAACGGAATTAATGTATTTTTTCGCGAAGGATCCACGAAGCCTTTGATATATATTTGCAGTTATGTTATTGCGCTTGCCTGGTGCTGGAAAGAGAGTAGTAAGGTGAACACTAATTTCAAAGGCAAATGGCAGTTTCCCTATTGTTGCCAATTTTTTTTTGAAATATTTAATTGTTACACTCTGTACGTTACCAAAATTGCACAAACGAACATGCACTTTGCGTTTATGAGTCAATTCGTCGCAATGATTAACGAACTATTCGCTACCCTATGGTGCGTCTGTGCCGGACTTCGCCGTGATATCGGTTTTAGGGCGAATATCTAAGCAAAATTATCTTTGATCAAAGGAAAATTGAACGAAATCGACGATTTGGTCACAAAAGCGAAGTGAATCAACGCATAATGAGTAAGAAGTAATGAGTCAATTCGTCGATAGGTGTTTCGCATCAAAGCATAACGAGTACCGGCCTTTATGCACCTTAACAAGCAAAGTAGTATTGCGGGTAGAATAACGTCGATTTTCGTTTGTTTTTACTACGAGTTCGTTGCATCGTATAAACTCGAGAGGCGAGAAATAAAAATAAAACAGTTTCGGTGAGTAGTTGAGTGACAGTAGCAGAAAATTAATTCCGAATTTTAATTAAAAGTGGGTTTTATATGAAGAATAAATGTAAGTATGATAAGTGGATCTTTTAGTCGCTATTGGATGCGCTTTTGAAGATGTTATGTAAGTTTTGTTTTTATTTTGTTTCAGATTACACCTGTTGCTTGTAAACTTAACCACACCACTTGCTCTTGTTTTGGTTTCACCTTTAAAAACATTCTCACGCTTCTTCTTTCTTTCAAAAGTAATGAAGTAACATTTAGTTCTTCATCTTAAGTGATCAATTTAAGTGCATAATTAGGTATAGGTACCTATCTTCCAACATGTAAGGACAATGTATAAACCTCCCGAAAACTCAAATCGTGTAAAAGCCATCACAAGTAAATTTGAGAATAATGTCAACGAAACCAAAATACAAACCAAACCCCCATTACGAAAATCGAGAACGTTACAAGACTTTAAAGTCACCAAACGAGAAAATCAAGGAGAAAAAATAACGCTAAGACATATAGAAACAAAAAATTCTCAGCAAACATTATCGAGACAATTAAGCGATCCTACAAAACGAAACATTAAGCGTTCACCGGCCTTTCGATTGGATAAAACCCCAGATTCTTCCAATCGTATTGTTCAAAACAAAACACTGTATCTGGAAAAGATTGTCAAAGCCAACAACAATCGTGACGACACGGCTAAAACACAACCAAAGTTGGAAGAAACTACAGTCTCTGAACTCCGGAAGAAATTTAATGTCACTTCGCCAACTAACAAACCCGATAATCTGCCATTTCTCTACTCTGAACCCGTGCCTAAATCGCAAAGAAATAAACAGTTTCATAATGCTTCCACTTTAAAAATTTCCGACCATTGCAAGAATGGTAACAATACAGAAAACAAAGTGCCAAATTATGGTAGTTTAAATGTTAAAAAGAATATCGATAACTTAACAGATACCTTAAAGAACGCATTAAAAAAACCACTCCCACCGGGACCAGCACCAAAAAAGCCACCACGCACATTTTTGCATACGCCGACCAAGTCACATGACGATCACCAACCCATCTCACGTGCAGATTTTACCAAGAAGTTAAGTTTAGAATTGCAAAAACCTCCCTTGGAAAATAAAAAGTTGAAAGGCGATCCGAAGTACATGCTAGATAAACTCGAAACTGCGTTAAAAAGTCGGGGGGTATTATTAAGACGACAAGTAAAAAGCGACTATACATCGGAAGACGACAGCGATAGCGAAAAGCAAAAGTTGATTAATTCGCGCGAATTGCCGACATTACCGTACACTCCCGCCGAGACTTCGCCCAAATTTAACTTCAATTGCTTACCTTCGCTCAGCTGCAGTGGTAGTAATTACGCGACGGTTAAGGAATCTAACTCTTCATTTTTTGTTACTTGTAAGAAAGAAGAACCAGTGTACGCGGAACCGTTCGAGTACCAGCCGGATCTCGATGAGAGGCAGAGTGACGACAATAGTAGTGCCATAGAAAGCCCCACGGGAGAATCCGCGGGTAGGAGAACTATTCGACGTAGTGTGCATTATGCAGTAAGTACACATTGTCAATTATTTGATTTATTAGTAGTACTTGGAATTACATCTGCATTCAATATGATTCTGAAACAAATCCACAATGTTTTGTGCCAAGTAAGTAATGCGTAATTCCTATCTTCCACCAAAGTTACGGTCAGAAACATAAGTGGAAACTTGGTGGGAGAGCGGGATTCTTACTAAAATGTTTGAAGAGAAGCTCTACATTTTTTAATCGCGTAAAGTATTGATTTCTTTACCTAACCTTCGGTGCCAATGTAGGTATCATGAGCGGAGATTTATAGATCCGCTCGTAGATCCCGTAAGATGAAATTCTTCCTCAAGCTGTCAAGACGAATATTGTGAATTTTGTAGATCGCGTAAATTTAATTGTTAATTTAAAGTTCGAACCGAAAGCCATATAGTCGCATGGTGTGGGAGATTTGTGCCACCTTTTTCCGACGATTTTAGTGTCTTACGTAATTTAATTGTATGTTCAGTAAGCTGCCCTTTCGCGAACAAGACAAATAATAAGATTATAAGTTGTTTTTTAAGCAACGTCGTGTATCGAAAACTAATGGTCGGCTGATATAGTTTTCAACCGCGAACAGTGCGAAGTGTTACCGTATTAATACGTAAGCGAACATGTTCGTTTCAGTGTATTGGATTGCGGTGCTCGTATTCCAATAACTTGTTACCACGAAAGCGTTGTGGTCCAAGATGCAAAAAATTGCGTTGCTTTATTTTTTGGAGTGATTAGTTAGACAAGCTTATAGGATGTCGTCTCCTTCCTTGGGCTTGTGAACCCGACAAAATACTCAAAACAGGCATCGACGCGTGCGCTGCCTTCCGAGGTCCGTGGTTGACGAGCGCTTACAAAGAGGAGCTACGATCACTTGGTCATGCGCATTTTGTGTAAATTTCGTTGTTTTGTGTAAGTTTGCTTTTAAAAAAAAATTGGGAAAACAATCTTAAACCTACAAATTGTACGAAAGAATCGAAGTCGGGCCACCCGCGTGCAAGCCGGGTGTCCTAGCCACTAGACCTTTGTGGCACACGTTGAACCGTGACTGAACTAATCGCTTGATTTGTCGAATAAAAAGACTTACATTTGTGCTATTATTGTCTTAATCCATAGGTTTTAAACCTGCATGAGAAATCCAGACGGAGATGTGATGTGCATGTAGTTGCTATGCAACTGTGGAATCCCACACTAAAAAAAACTAAAACTAACCTAATTTTTTAACGGAACACCATGTATATTTTAATTTAAAAAGATAAGATATAAAATTGTCTTTTCAAAAATATCAGGGACGAGATCAGGGATGATATTCAACAATGATTCAAGTAATTGATAAAAATTTCAGAAAAATTCAAAAAGGGCCAAAATACTCAAAAATGCTAAAGAAAAGGTCCAAATGATTAAAAAATATAGAAAAATTTTAAAAAGGTTATTGAATTTTTTAATTTTTCTAAAAACTTGTTTGAATCAATATTGAATGTTTTTCAATTTTTTTAGTGTTACATTTTTGAAAAGAGAATTTAATACGCTATCTTTTTAGATTAAAATATACAGGGTGTTCTATTTAAAAATTAGTTTTATAGTTTTACTAATTTGATCATGATTTTATCTATCATATTTAAAAAAGTTCATACTTTAATAATACCTCACGTGAAAGAGTGCTTTTCATTATAAAAGCGACGCTCTGAGTTCTGTAGACGCACGCCACTGTAAATAATTTTTATGCATGTCGATATACTTAAAACTTTTTAATGATTTTTGATACCTACAGTAGGTCTAACAAAAGAATATCGTTTTTTTTCAACGCAAACTAGTGAACTTATAAAATTAATTAATACAATTATTATTTTCCTTAATTTGAGACTTTCAGTTTTTCTCTTAGTAAGTTTTTTTTGCTGCTATATCCAAAAAAATGTACTAATATGCCGGCCCGTGTGGCGCAGTTCAGTTGAAACTGGACTGTGGTGCTAAGAGTCCTTGGTTCGAATCCAGGTTCGGGCATGGATGTTTGTAAATGTATAGTGGGTTCGGTTAGTAGAGCAGCCTTGGCTGAAACCCCGCCCACTCAAAAATAAAGGCAAATAAATTTAAGAAAATATGTAATGAAAAGTAGTAGGTAGTTGCCATTAAATATGCCCCCCACCGGCCCAAAATAAAAAACCGAAAATTGGAGATTCTGATTTGATTGGCAATATTACGCAAATAGAGTATTTCATTGCACTATGTCATTGATCAAGAAAGTTAGAGAATAAATTTCTTACTGCAGCGAATATTCTAGAAATCACAATCGACATCGAGGCGCCATTAAAGATTAGCCATCGGCGATGTTAGTAAATAAAGGGTGCTGCAACAGTGCGTCGGTCTTTCCTAGCTCTGTACAGGTAAAAAATTATTTCGATTTGTTCATTTCATTTGTTAACATCTACATGGAAACCTTATTGACTTTTTGGTTTTTTGTCAACGTTGTCATCTTAATAAATTTTTTTCCGAATTATTCTTCAAAAGCAAGCCTAACTTTGATGAATCGTAGCTACCTTGATTTTGAAGTAAGGAAATACATTTGATGTTAATCCGAGCAACACTTTTGAGAACGAGATTGGACTTAATGATACAGAGTGTGCATAAGGAGATGGTAAAATCGAGGGTAACATTTTCAAACTTTAAAGTGCCATAGCCAAAGCGCACTATCACAGGACCCTGTATAACTGGTTTTTAGCGCATTTCCACAAAAATAAAAAAATGCGCTATTGTGGCCACTTTGTCCGTCCGTCCGTCCGTCCGTCTGTCCAATCGTTTTGCGACGCTACTAGTTCTTTATCTTAAGAGCTATTTCTACTTTTTCCGCTATTTGGTTCGTTATGGTGTCGAGTCTTGTACCAAGGAAGGAATTTTTTCTGTACCGCTTACAAAAAAAGTTATTGTAAAAAAAACAAAAAACCATTTTTTACATGTTCTATAATTTTACACTTTTGCCGTTTATTAACGATCCTAGAGATCGTTTATAATTTTGCATTGCTATCTGTCGTCTGCATGCTGGTCTGTCCGTCTGTTCCTTTGTCTGTCTGTCCATCTATCTGTCCGTGTGAACCATAACTTTGTTTAGAAATGTTCGATCGCTTTTACATCTCCGTTAGTTATGAACTGAATTGCATGAAATTCAATATGAGCATAGATTTAGCCATATAATACGCAACGCCAAAAGTTGAATCGAATCGATTCAAAATTCACAGTGCCCTTTTCGCATCTCGACCATTTATAAACCGAATTGCAATTTTTTACTTATAAAAGTATTTGAATAAATTTGATACATAGGCACTTGGATAAAGGAAAATCAAACGCCAATTTCAAAATTTGGTTTTGCGCATGCGCAGTGCCAACTTTTTTATTTATGGAAGAATTTAAACGAAATTTGATACATAGGCACTTGGGATAAAGGAAAATCAAACGCCAATTTCAAAATTTGGTTTTGCGCATGCGCAGTGCCAACTTTTTTATTTATGGAAGAATTTAAACGAAATTTGATACATAGGCACTTGGGATAAAGGAAAATCAAACGCCAATTTCAAAATTTGGTTTTGCGCATGCGCAGTGCCAACTTTTTTATTTATGGAAGAATTTAAACGAAATTTGATACATAGGCACTTGGGATAAAGGAAAATCAAACGCCAATTTCAAAATTTGGTTTTGCGCATGCGCAGTGCCAACTTTTTTATTTATGGAAGAATTTAAACGAAATTTGATACATAGGCACTTGGAATAAAGGAAAATCAAACGCCAATTTCAAAATTTGGTTTTGCGCATGCGCAGTGCCAACTTTTTTATTTATGGAAGAATTTAAATGAAATGTGATACATAGGCACTTGGAATAAAGGATCATCGAGCGCCAGTCTCAAAATTTTCTTTTGCGCATGCGCAGTGCCAACTTTTTTATCTATGGCACCATTTAAGTGAAATTTGATACTTAGGCGCTTGGAACAAAGGAAAATCTAACATTAGTTTTTAAATTTAGGTTTGCGCATGCGCAGTTCCAACTTTCTTATTTAGAAAAGCATTGAAATGAAATTCTTCTCATAAACTGAAATTGAAGTAACACGTCAAAAAATGGATTGCCCATGTGCAACGCTATCTTTCATATTTGTGGCCGGATTTTTACGATTTTAACAGAAGTTGCATCTTATAATAATGGGAAATGAATGCAAGTGGAAATGCGCTTTATGTAAATCGTTTACGATTACTTTTTAACTTGTTTAAAGTAGACGCACCTAGAACGGCAATGGACGGACGGTACGGATCGAAAAAAATAGTTTTAATGGAATTTGTTTCGGCGATTCCGATAACTTATGTGCGATATCCTACCAACAAATGCGTAGAATACCGTCCGTAACTAACCGTACCGTTCGTCCGATGCCGTTCTATGTACCTTTAGCAAGATTAGCAAGTAGGAGTCCATGTAAGTTTAATATTATGATTAAAGTCACTAGATATAGAAAGTACTACAATCATCCGCCATTTTTGGGCAAATTTGCTGCCAACTTAAAAAAATTGACAAATAAAATCTGAATGGCTGTAATTTGTAAACCTAACTTCATAGTAGTCATGTTTTATAAAAATATATACAATATCTCCAAACAGTTGGAACAATCCCTAACATTAAAGTTACTAGAATCTGGTAACTTCCGCCATTTCTGGGCAAAAATCATGCGTTCTCTCTCTAACACACGAGCCCCATGGATTGCGGTACTTTCTATCTAGTGACTTTAATTATGATAATAGAAACACGCCATTCTATTAAATTTTCAAAAAAAGTTACATATTCACAGTAGTAAGAAAATGGCCCATTTCAGGAGTGGTTGACACTTACACAAATTATAAGTAATGCCAATATTCTACAAAATAGTAGTTGAGGCACGATGTAAAATAAGAAAACGACTAAATCTTTAAAAATGCGAGAACCGTTTATTGATTGTTTGAACACCTTTTTCGAGTGACAATTAGTTTTTTTTTTGTAGAAAATAGCAATCAAAATCATACGCTTGTGTAAAAGACAAAGTTGGCTTTGAAGATATTCTAAAATGTCGCAATAGTGATATTATTAATTTATTTAAAAAATGCTAGTTAGATCAAGATGTAAAAATCAAACGTGTTTGGGTGTGCGAACAAAAGAATTAAACAAAAAGGAATTTTATTGACTTTTTGAACACCCTATACAAATGGTAAGTTGTACTACTCTTTATAGAAATAAATAGCAAGTGAAGTGTAGAAATGAGATATGTAGCATTTATCACATATTCCTGGAATTTACTTAAAATTCGTAACATCGCCTAAAAAAGGGGGTGTATTGACGTTTTTATTTCATTCCATAAATTATATGAACTAATTTTCTTCATAAAATATATGTTGATGCAACAATCAGGTCCTTCTGGAGTAATAGTGTTCGATATTAACTGTCTCAATCCAATTTTTGCAAACCGCAAAAACTTTGATGAAAGACATTTGCAGTAAAATGCACTAAAGCTTTATAAATAGCGGCAAATTGAATGTTTTACATAATTTAATACTTAAGTATCTATTTGTGGAAAGTACAAGTTTAAAAAAAACTATGATGCCTGGAGGCGTATGCCGAATTTCCTTTTCAAATAGTAAACACAGTTCGTCAAACGGAAGGACCGGCACGGTGTCTGTACTTTCCATAAAACGTCACCACACCGCCAAGCATTGACATCTGAACTGACTGAGGCAACGTCAATAAATAATTAATTGCCAAGCTGATGTGATGAGTAATGACCTTGTGGGAATTGTTTCTTATTATAGTTTTATTCCGTTTTCTGTGTTCCGCGGTCTTAATTCGCTATTCGCACGTCTTCGGCGAACGTATCTTCGGTTTCGGTTATTTACATACCTATCACAGGAAAGTACAAAACGGAAACTACAGGAATTCCCTACTAGCCGCATAGTTGACTGACAAAAACCAGTTTCGGTCGCATCACGCACCCAGCAAGATTAATCCACTTCAAGCTAATTTATTATACCGTCCAGTGGACTGGCACAGTTTTACTGCAAATTATGTTTCATTAGTACATAAAACGTGCATGAGGAATTTAAAAAAAATCCAGTTTGTGTTTTGCCTGTGGATTGATTTTGTGAAAGTAAAAGGTAAGTGTCTTCCTTTTTTCTACTATCACCCCCTACTTCGTCTTTAAATTCGAAATTGATTTCGGAAAGTTGTTTATAGTCAACCGTGTGGAATTACTTCCATTTATTTTTTGGACTATGAATATGGGCCAAAATTCCATTGGAATCTCTGATAAAAAAAACCGCGATGCGTATAAATAGATCAGAGTAGTTCCTGCACTCCTTATCAAAATCACGTTATCAATTGTAATGGTTTCCGTTGCAGAATTTGAAAAATCATTCTTTCATTGTTCATTTTCTGATAGCATTTCCGTCTAAATTGGAGATCTCACGATCACAATTAATCGTTCACTAAAAACCAACCACTGCTCAGTGGCGGCGCGAGTTGGTGGCAAGTGGATTTTGCGAACCATTTGCGCAAAAAAGGCGCCAGAAAAAGGCCCTTAAATGGACAGGTACAATTGCATAAAAATTAGAAAAAAATGATTAAAAAACAAAAAATTATTTGCATAGTAATTTTACATTACGAGACGAGTTTTTTGGGGGTAAGGGCCAACAATTGTTTGGGGAGGCAACAGGCAAAGTTTTCATCCCAGAATCAATAGGCGCCTATTCGAGTAACTGCCAACGGCGCGAGCTCGCCACTGCCACGGCTACATGTTCGGATCAGTTTTTTTAGCGCCTTCTTCCGAAAAATGGTAAAGGTAGCTGTTATTGTGGGCCCCGTTGTGGGCATTTTATTGGCCTGTGCGTCCTTCGAAAAAAAAATTCTATGTAAAAGTTTTGGGGTTCGTCGATGTCTACTAGGCAGTAATCATTTTAATTATACAGGGTGGGTCATAAAGGCGTGGCCTCCAAAATTGCATTTTCTATTGGAACACTGTATGTCATTCGATATTTCAATTCTTCTCTCAATTTTAAACAGAATTTGTAAGAAGCATAGTGTACCTAAATTCAATTTTTTCCAGGTTATCAAATGTTGAAAATAAACGCTGATAAGTTTGGAAACGCTCAATTATCGGGGAAAATATACAATGGATCGAAAAAAGCTTTAGGTATACAATAGTTTTAGGGTTCTTCAACGTCTACTAGGCAGTAATAATTTTAATTATATAGGGTTGATCACGGTTGGTCATAAAGGCGTGGCACACCAAAATTGCATTTTTTAAAATGGACCACCATGTATATTATGCCATACTTCAATTCATTTCTTTGTAAGAAGAATACGCCAAATTCATTTGTGATTCAATGAAGAACAATAATTAATGATTCCAAACAATCATAACAACCATAGCAATCAATTCTTTTCAGCGCCACAGAATGTTTTCAAAAGAAATTCGTGATTTCTTTAATTATCGTTCTTCATTCAATAAATTTTAAAACAATGGCGTTTATTTTCAAAACTCAATAATCCGGAAACGATTGAATTTAGGTACATTATGTTTTTTTAAGAATGGAAATATCACATAATATACAGAGTGTTTCATTTAAAAAATGCAATTTTAGTTTGCCTCGCCTTTATGACTAACCCTGTATAATTAAAATTATTACTGTCTCGTAGACATTAAACCATTTGTATAACATTTTTTTAATATCTTGTATATTTTCCTCGATAATGGACGGATTCTAGAGTTATCAGCGACACTGTATATAAAATTCTTTTGTACGTGTGTTTGTGACTGAACTCCCTAAACGGCTGGCCGGAAAATTTGTTTTATGTGCCTCTGTGTGTCCCCGGATAGATTAGATTCCCAAATGGGCCAGAACGTATTGTAGGGTTTCTTTAAAAACTTTTTTCGTTGATGTCGCTCTCTGTTATTTCGAGCACCGAATAGAATAGATACATACACCAAGTCACTTGCGTCGTACGGTGCCGATGTGTTTCCATTTTTAGATTCTGTACACTGGGTTTCCGTTACTATACAACCGTCAATATCGGGCGTACGAAGTCGAGTGGGAAAATCTATATGCCCCAAATAGTTAATGCAAGAAAAACTCTTTTTATACTTTTTTTGTAGGAAATTTAATTTGTATGCTAATTCTTTCATTTTATAAGTACAAGTCAATATGAAAATGTCGATAGTTTTCAAGATATTGAGGAAAACATGAAAAAATGGTCATACAATTCAAAATTGTCTGGACTACAGTCCAGCCTCTGTGAAGTTCTCTTTTCGGTTTCGCTTATATTGCCATCACATTGTTTTTAGGTTGTTCTCAATTCTATCCTTAAACTTTTCTCGAGTTCCTCTTCACATTTCCCTAAACCGCCCTCAAAATCTCCTCATGTGCCTTTCGAGGTGCCCTTCAAGTTCTTCCCGCGTTCCCGTTATACTTACCCCTAAATTGTACTGATCGGAACTACTATAGTGGGTTGCGCTGGGAACAGAGACATTTCTTTCCTTCATTTGCCTACAAAAGTTCAAAGTCTTTAAAAGTCATTAATTATTCGCGCTACATTCCTTACCGCCGTACGGTCTAATTTTAAACAAGGATTTTGCCCTTATGAATCACCAACCTAATTAGTTCGTGCGTGTCGTCGACCAAGATGGATAAACCTATTTTCGGTGTGGCGTAACCCCCTCCCACCGTTTCGAACTGCCGGCGCGATGATGACGTTCGGAAATGTAATTGTTATCATAATGTCGCAAGTCGATTCACGTCAAATTCTTCAACCACAAAACGAAAGGTGTGTGGTGAAGGTGGTGAGTAAATCTATATATCAAAATGTATAGCTGTCCCTTCCTTTTTCGTTAAGTAAGAACGAGAGGGAGAAATGTAGTTTGATCGTTGAGTAAAGGATATTTATTACTCAATGGTTTGATGGAATAGATTCTGTGCAATCCATAAAATATCATACATGGCGTACCATAAGGATCGATCGCGGGGTCGTTACTGTTTATGACGAGGTTTATGATGTATACGTATACTACACTATTACTAATTTGTTATCGGTCTATTTTAATTTATTGCATTGTTTGGCATAAAGTTACATCGGTAACAATGCTTAAGTGGCATGAACTTAGAAGATAAAGTTTCACCTTTTTAAAGCCCCCGTGTGCCCACTATAATAGACAGCTCTGCCCCTCTGCATTTACCCGACTAAATACCTATACAACAACCTCGTCAACAACAGTTTGGAAGATATAAGACAAAATGCGTACTAAGATGATGAGTAAAATGTGTCACGTGGTCTGACAACAGATAAATATTATAATACTTAATTACCTACACCCTACTATCTTGCCCATGTTGGGGTTTCAGCGATAAATAGTGAAAATCTCGGTGAAAAAAATAATGATCTCTCAAGATGCTATGCTTCTACAGTCAAAAAAGCACCAAACGCGCCAAGAGATAGCCATCGAACTTGTTTTCCCAAAAATTCAATTCTTGACCATTGAGTTAATACGTTGGATTTTTTCCCAACCAAATTTAGTGCATAAAGTTACTGTGTCTGTAATTTGGGACGTACTGACAGAAAACATGATCTGATATAGAAGCTGTTCAACCTTAAAGCTCTCACTACTAAAACGTAAACAAAAATACGACAAATATGCGTTATAGTAAAAAAAAAGGAAACGTACTTGAAAAGGAAGTCATGTTTAAAAATGAATAGATAACGTAATCACATCAGTATCAGTATTAATATTTCGTTTAACAACATTGTCTGTTTGTAGCATGTCATGCACCGGACATATTACACAAATTAAAAGGTTATTAATTTGTTATAACAAATTTAACAAAAGAGGAAAAAAACTTAAGATCTCAGTCTTAGAGAAGGAAAGAGAGAGAAGGGATAAACGATGATCGTAAAGTGAAGCGAATTAATTTGTTTGTCACCAATAACATGGCCGCCTACAGGTCATTGGCGCAGAAATGAATGTAGTATGATCTTTGATTGGCGTAAGGTGCACAACTCTTGTGCGCGATATATTAGCCAGGTTGCGGACAGCATTTTCCGTTATGTTAGACGGCCATTTTTTCTTATAACATAAGAAATATAAATTTTTGTAGAAATAATTTACGGTATGAGGGCTTTTTGTACGATCTATTTATAAATAGCGGGACCAATGAAAATGAAGTTCTTATAATGTGTCACTGCGCAGTACGTAATCACTCATAAATAACATTTTCCTGCTAACCTACAATTGTGCAGTGTTTATGTTGGCGGTAGTTCTTTTCTTTTTGTTTAAGAGCATAGCAGTGAACTTTGGACATTTTAACACAATGTAAAATAAAAGTGAGGTTAAGACTCCTTCAAACTTATAAGCAAAATTGAACACGCCCAGCACACACCGCAACTTAACTTTGCTATAAAAATGTTTTATACTTATAAACTTATATTATAAGGAAAAATGGCCGTCTAACATAACGGAAAATGCTGTCCGCAACCTGGCTATTACATGAACCGAAACGTTATAAATTTATGCATATCTTTTCTGTTCATTGTTATATTACACGATAAGTACAATGGATGTACGCACGCCTCAAAATGCAAACAGCTGACTGAGTAAACAAGATTTTTTTTGGGCCACCAAGAATATGGCCGCCACACGAAAGTTTGCTTGAACGCGCAGCATTTCTTTTCAGTGGGCGGAGTTTTAACCAAGCCTTCTCTACCAACCCGACCCACTGTACATTTACAAATACCCATGCCCGAACCCCGATTCGAACCAGGAACCCTTAGTACAGCAGTCCAGCTTCAACCGAACTGCGTCACACTGGCATTGCCGTTGGTTTATTGGTGTTTTTGTATTACTTTTTGTAACATATAACACGTGCCCTTTCTAGCTTCAAGTGATTTCATTAAGTACTCCTTCATGTACAACGGGTCAAAATCGATACATTACCTGAATTACATCTTCAAATCAATAAATACTGTCAAATGCAGGTTAAACATCATCTGCTTTATTTGTGATGCAAACGTTATAGGTTACGCTTTCAATAAAATTAAAGGCAGGATTATTACAACGAAAGCCTAACTCCAGCCTTACATCCTTTTCACGATCTGATCACCGATCTGAATGGTAATTGCTCCATCAATAATATCGACGTTGTAATGGCGGTCCTCGTACATCAAATCGAAGTAGGGCAACGTAAAGGTATACTAGATTAACGTTCAATTCAAATTTTTGAGTGAATTTTGAATTCTTGAATTCGACCACGCCTTGTGTGGGAATAATCAAATCTCGTGTGACAGATGCGTCTTGTGTAATAGTTGATTGTACTCTGAGTATTTATTAAATAACAAGGTATTAATTATTAACGAGCTCCCGACGAGTTCATAATGTTGCGGTGTCTGTCTGTCTGTCCGTTAGCACATCTCGAGAACGAGTGGCCCAATTATGATGAAATTTTACAGGTTGATTCTCTATCAAATTTGTAGATCGGAGTTCGTGAACTGGCAATGTAGGTCAAAAAATAAGGAATGTCCTTTTGGCATCTCCTTTAGTTATGAACCGAATTGCATAAAATTCGAAACGAACATAGCTTTAGCCATATAATACGTAATGCCAAGCAATCGCAATACCCAGGAGCTCGTTTGCTATATTTGTTTAGTTTATTAAATTCTAAATGGATCTCAAGAGTGCCACTTTCGATAATAGTAGTGGAGGCATTTGTTTTCTAAGTCTTCTAATCTTTAGCGCAAAATATTTTTAGTTTGTCTCAATCTGATAATTGCTATAGAAACATAATCCAAGTCTGTTATATTGTAACACAAATCAGGTAAATAAAATAAGAAATTTGCATCACGTTTCAAAACGGTTATATAAACTGAGACGTGAGTAGCCCGTGTAATGGGCTATATAAAATATTAAGGCCAATAACACTTACAAGTTATGAATGTGTATGTTAATAGTTCAATTAAAGGGTCAGAGATCAATTGCAAGTAGAAACGAGATAATTGGTGTTTCGTTGGAGTTCACATTTTTTATTTTCTAAGCTGCAGTATTTGAAAAAAGAAGTCTGGCACATTATAAATTACAAAGCAACAAGGAGGTTTGTTTTGGCACAATGCATGGATGTACGTGGAAGTGTAACAAATCTGCGATGCAACGGAACAATAAATGAAACGCAATTATAATTATGAGAAACTCGGATCTAACTAACAAACGTAATGAAACAGTGAGATAGCTATAATTGATTACCATGACATGAGAGAATATCGGCAACAACTTTAACTGGAAGAGATATGAAAAGGCAGAATTATGGCTTGATATATTAAACAGATTAAACATGCATAACAATGTCTCTTTGAAGTCCTCCAAACTGCAAATCAATATCTCGAATTGTTTCAGTTTTTCCATTACTTTGTAACCCCTCTGTATACAACAAATTAAATTTTCATTCTACAGCAGCTACACACCTTTTTCCCCAAACAAAGAATAATGTTAATTTTACGTCATATTCAAGTACCGAGGTTGTACTAACTGATAAAGTAACTTCAAAACTAAACTTTCGTTGACCAAATAGCTACTGTTCCCTTTACCAGCGATTTACAATCTGGAGAATTCTCGTTATCTAGCAATAAATTCATTGAAAAAAAAATCAAATTACATTCCTGAAATTTTACTGAGATTCAATAAGTCAATTGTAGTTATTAGGGTCACAGAATTTAATTTCGCTCTTTTAAAACTTCCGCTATTGTTCGTATTTACAGTAATAGTCCCACGACTAACAGGCGCCTTACGTTTTCAAACGCATTTTAAAAGTCAGAATCATTCCCCAACGAACAGAACCAAAAAATTTAAGAAATCCTGTAAAATCGTTACAGTCGAGAAATAAGTCATAATTGGTAAAAAATAGAAGTCAAAATCGTGTCATTCCACAAACAGCCATCACCCTCCCAACTCCAGCGCGAGGGTTGCTGTCGACTTGCTATTGTTTAGTGGCTCCTATGATACGTAGTAGTGCCGAACCACTATATTATTTGAAACTAACGCACAAATAGTTTATGGCTGTGTATTCTCTGAAACGTCTTGTAGGCCATTTGCCACCCGCGCTTTTACAACGTACCACCGAGAAACAAGTATAAATTGTGCACAACCGTTGTGCAGGTAAAGCGCAGTTTTCCCCCTCCACCCCGTATTTTGATAAGGGGACAAAAAGAAGCGCAGTAGTTTGTAGAAAACTGTTCCTTTCGTTGAGACCTTTAATTAGCATACAATGAGAGATTAAAAAAATTAATTTTTAACCCCCCCCCCCTCAGGCCCTGTCGCTCCCTGATCTCGAAAAAGGGTCACACGGGAAAGTTATAGTTTGTACAAACCAATTTATTTCGATGAGACCTTTCATTAGAATGCCATGAAGGGTAGAACGTGTGTTAACCCCCCCCCATTTCCTAAAATTGAACTTGGCACCACTAAAGGCATGCGTATGCAAAATCGGAGACCAATTGGTTGTCATATGTAAAAGTTATGCACGTTTTACTTTCAAAAACAGCATATCAGGAAATAATTCAAGGGGGGGACAGCGAAATTTGATGACCGTCGGGCACACCTTCAAGGTATAAGCTACCTACTACAAAAAATTCCAGGACTCTAGGGCCATTCCCCTAGTAGTAGTTCAAAACGGTAAAAGTGGGTCCGGATGGACGGACGGACAAAACGTAAACAATAGCACATTTTTTTTAATTCTTAAAAAATGCGCTATTGTACAAACCAATACGTTGACTAGTTGGCGCCACAATGAAGGGTAATGAAACCGGCGGCGGCGTAGCCGCAGCTCGCGCCGTTGGTAGCGACTCGGAATGCCAACTCATCGCCGAAACCAACCGACACAGTGGTTGTAACAATAGCATGTAAAAATTTATTTATTGTTATTAATTAAAACAAATATAAACTAATATATACAAAAACTGCGGGGGGGGGGGGGGTCGTTTCTGTAGGTTCAAACAATGCCGAAAATGAGAACGAGCCACCCTGTAATTAAAAAATTACTTGTTGTCGTAATTTAAGTTTAAGCATTGAAAATAACAAGAATTTGTCATTTTAATGTCAGTTTTTTAATTGTAAATTTAGAAATTGTTTAAGTCATTTAATGGTATTTGTTGTACTTAGTATCATAAATGTTGGCACCGAGGTTGGGACGCATAAGGAACATTTAATCGTAATTTAGACGTAAATTAAAAGTTTTATCTTGTCAGTTGTTTATTGTTTTGTAAAGCGTTATCGGACAAATTAATTGGATTTATTTACTAACAACGCCATGTGCTAGATAACCAATGTAGGTGTTTGGGGTTCGGCCGATGGCGGTGGGAATAGCGAGCGATGGCGGGAAACAACGTAATGGAACTTATGAATGGAGGTGGTATAAATACGGAAAATAGGAAATAAACGACTCTGTTTTTTTGGGTCGGTTAAAAAAGCGTATGTCATTGCTGCGCTAAATTATTACGAGCAGTTTTTGCCGTAAGGTTTTACGCATGCGGTTCCGCAGTTAAGGAGCCAAAGTCGTTGTCCAGTTTTATTAAAGTGTCGTTTAATTAAGATTTTTATATCACATATCACATCAGTCATTATCATTATTTGTTAACTGCATCAAATAAGTTATTGGATTACATGTTAAACAAAATGTGAGTGTAAAAGCTATCAGCTTTGTGTAAACTAGTAAAGATACATCATTTATCGCGATCCCATGTCCGGACCAGATAATTTAGAAACCGAATCAATT
Source organism: Photinus pyralis (assembly GCF_008802855.1). Lineage (NCBI taxonomy): Eukaryota > Metazoa > Arthropoda > Insecta > Coleoptera > Lampyridae > Photinus > Photinus pyralis. The sequence goes on along the minus strand of NW_022170738.1, from coordinate 19,399,532 downwards.
TTTATGGTCATCGTTTTTCATTTTTCCGAACATCCCTGACTACAGGGACGTCAGAGGAGGACTGCTCCGGCTTGCTTACTACTCTTCTCTGCTACTGGATACCAACACTTGTTTACTATTTCTGGTTATATACGTAGGCAATTCACATGTACTATCACTGACAAAATTAATGGTCGTAGGATGCCTGACCCGTAGGAAAGTAGGCCACATGTACTATCACTGACAAAATTAATGGTCGTAGGATGCCTGACCCGTAGGAAAGTACCATGTGATTTAATTTAGTTACGTTTCTAAATGTGGAAGGAATACTTTGTTTTAAGATATTTTTAGTGCAAAAATGTTTGTCAGATAAAGAAATGCTATGATGAACCCTCTTATTGTAATACAAAGGGCATGAAAAATGTATCGATTCCTGCGTACTTCTTGACATTAAAAAATGAGAGAATACAAACTACGTTAGAAATGTTATCTATATATCCTCTTGCGGATGTTGATATCGTATCACATGTTTTTAAACATTTTATATTCACATTTATGTAAAACTAACTTGTGGTTTTATATTTCAGAGCAGTCCGGTGCCAGACCTTAAAGCGGACGAAGGCGTCAATAATGTGAGTGACAATAAGGTCCAGGATCAGGTACAGTCCAACATTATTTCAACAACGCATGTCTGTTCTTCACTAAATTAACGGTAAATTTTTATGCTGGCTGTAGTGTTAGATCATGTAATCTATTGGGGTAATTGCTTAGTCCGGTTTTTATACTGCATACGGGGTGTTTCTGATCTCCAGTAGACAATGGAAAGTTTACAACAATGTTTAGTTGCACAATAATCGACATGCTTAACATACATCTAAAATGAGAATATACCTACTACAAGAGATCAGGAACATCGGAGATGGTGTTCTTGTGCAAGGTTTGGTCAAAATTTTAGTTTTTTCTGCAAAATATCCTTCAGTCAATTTTTGCTCTCTTGACATTAGTCATTTTTTAACGAACCTATTCCTCCTTCGATATTTTCTTTCAACGTCTATTCCTATCACCAAATTGAAAAAAAACATGTTTTGGTTGGTGTTATTACAAACCTGAATCATGCATCAGAAACAAAGTTGCACCAGCAGAGAACGTACAGGGTGGCCAACTAAGAATGCGAGGTACTGTATCTGAGAATGTATCCATCGTAGTAAGTAAAAAATTTATTACTAAAACGGCCACGAGCAAAACCTGGAAAATGTCCGGTCTTTGAAGTTGACGATAATCTGAACAATTTTTGTTTGACAATTTTTCCTGTATCTCTAAAAATGAAGTGGTGGGGGGTATTCAAAGGTTTCCGCAAAGAACACTCTGTATCTTCGAAACGGCTGAGCCGATTTAAACAAACTCGGGTTAGTTCAAAAGAGCTATTCTTCAGCTACAAATATTATACTATTTGAAGTTTTGTTAGTTTCACATATCACCGCTTGAGGGCTTTTTTCGATATTCCCACAGGAATAGTTAATTTTCTCAAAAAAATTAAATGCATTGGTTCGATTTTTTTTCATGAAAAAGTAGCTAAATGATGCCTAAACAAGTTCGCGAAAACAGCATCTCGATATCTTGAGATATATATATATATATATTTTTATATCGTGATGGCCAGCATTTCGAGCATTTACGGCGGCATTAAAAGCTTCCTTTTTGAAATCGATCCACCTTAGGGCCACAAATTATATAATAAAAATAATTCCGAAAAAATTAGCTTAAAAAAATAAAATTTTGAGGGTATAAAATTTTCTTTGGCCTAAATTTTAGGTTAGGAACAAGATATCGAGATGCGGTTTTCGCGAGCTTGTTTAGGCATCATTTAGCTACTTTTTCATGAAAAAAAAATCGAACCAATGCATTTAATTTTTTTGAGAAAATTAACCATTTCTATCTATCTATATGAAACTAACAAAACTTCAAGTATTTGTAACCGAAGAATAACTCTTTTCAATTAACCCGAGTTTGCTAAAATCGGCTCAGTCGTTTCGAAGATACAGGGTGTTCTTTACGGAAACCTTTGAATACCCCCCCTCCACTTCATTTTTAGAGATACAGGGAAAATTGTCAAACAAAAAAGGTTCAGATTATCGTCAATTTCAAAGACCGGACATTTTTTTGTTGGGTTAATATAGCGGAATTCACAGAAACATCACTATTTTAGATTCCAGATTGCAGTTACGCCCCCTAGCGGCCATTGCAGAAACTTAAAAATATTTTCCAGGTTTTTCTCGTGGCCGTTTTAGTAATAAATTTTTTTACCGCAAGCCTCTACGATGGATAGGTTCCCAGATACAGTACCTCGCATTCTTATTTGGCCACCCTGTACAAATTCCAAATTATGTTATATTTTGATCAAACCTCATCCAGCGCAAGTTTTGCATGAACATTTTTAGTCGGGGTCAAGGTAAACAAATTCTAGAAAAGTGTCATTTGTTTATTATAGAAACTACATTGGCAAAATGCATAGTATGTACTGTATAATCATCGCGCATTTGCACACTTCATTTTTGTTTAATTTTATTAGAAAGAGAAGTGGTTAAATGTCCCAACAATATAATGTGAATTAAGGAAGTTCATTTAGCGTATACACAATCAGAAGACTGGACATGTTTTTATTATTCAGCTACAGTATTAAGAAAAATCAAGCAGTTCATTAGATTATTAATGGACGTCTATAAAATTCCAGTCTCCTGGATAAAAGACGAGTGCGAGAGCGCGTCAAATAGCAATTGCATTTCTTATTTGCTCTATATCTCATCATATCACAAAAGGTCCACTAAGTACATAACTGTCAATTAATACTTACTATTTGTCCGTTGACAATAATAATAGCCCATTTAGTTCAATTTCTTATTGTAATCCATTTCGAGTAGCATATTATCATGGAGTGCTCTAATCATTATTACGGCGCATTTTGACCCAATGACCCAGTTTGGTCCAATGATCTGGCTTACTTGGGACTCACATGCTGTTCACTACAAGCAATCATAAATTATTGAAACAATCCATTTCGAACGTTAGGTTTTTCAAGGCAACACCGAATTCCATGTAGTCTCTTTTATAGGGGATTCCATACGCATACGACCAAATCGTTATGGTGAGTGGTTACGTTACTCATTTTTGGTGTACAGACTCCATTTTTTATTGACGATTCTCATGGAAATCATATTTCGATCCAAGTCGAGTAACTTGAGCGCATTTTCCATGCATTGATTAGTACTTCCCAAAAGGCGATAGCTGCGCGCCATATTTTTCTTTACTAGAAGCATCTATGGTGAAAATGCCAAAGACATGTCTCCATAAATAAGACAGTTTTGGCATTGCGCATGCGCACATCTGATTTTTACAATATGTCTTTACTCGTGTAATCTATTTCATGTCTACTTCATAACATAACATAACATTGTCCGGTCGCGGGCGGTAAAGTAAAGGGAAGGGCGAAGTCTAAGTCGAGTAGCGCGGGAGCTCAATTTCCCGTGGGATGAATTCACATGCTGCTGAGGAAGGGAAATTAGCCGGAGGAAGCCGGTGCCGACGCGCGCTCGCCATCATGGTCGCTGGTCGCCGAAGTTCTCCGGCAACGCCGCGAGAGATAACAAAAAGACGCGTATCATAGCGCGCCATCTGCAACTCGCGTTCAGAAACAACGAGGGTCGGGCGTCACCCAAGGTCCCGGCAGTCATACACGTACGATCTGAAAACGTCTGTACTTTGGGAGTGACACCCATACGATAAATAGTTAAATAAAGAAATACGCATGTGCACATGATCAACGCCCCCCCCCCCACCGTCTATGGTATTGATTAATTTTAACTGTAAAAAAAATGATTAATGAATTTATTTGAGCAGGTACAAAAAAAATAAAAAAACAAATAAAAAGTTGACGAGAGCGTATTTTCCTCCTAATAGTTAATGCTGTCCCATTCGCTTCATGAAACGCTTTTAAATGCTTTCGTAAATAGCATTGCGCATTGTCTACATTAGAAATTTTATTGAATACCTTCATAAATAAAACATACCAGCATGCGTTAACAGTAATTTTGAAACCGGTATTACTTTTAGTTTCATTCAAGGTGCCTACATATGATATTTCGTTTAACTCCTTTCATAAATAAGAAAGTTGCCATTGCGCATGCGCAAAACCAAATTTTAAAACTGGTGTTAGATTTGGTTGTATTCCAAGTGCCTATGTATTAAATTTCATTTAAATGCTTCAGTAAATAATGAAGTTGCCATTGCGCATGCGCAAAACTAAATTTTGCAACTGGTGTTAGATTTGTCTTTATTCCAAATGCCTAAGTATAAAATTTCATTTAAATGCCTTCATAAATAAGGAAGTTGGCATTGCGCAAAACAACATTTTGAAAATGTCGTTAATTTTACTTATATTCGTAGTGTTTACATAATATAAAGTTTCATTTAAATATCTTCATAAATAAAAAAGTTAGCATCGCACATGCGTTAAACCAAATTTTGGACACTGCGCATGCGCAAAACCAAAAAATATGGGTATGCACGGAATCCTTGAACCAAGCCCTTTCAAATCGTTCTATATCGGTTCAGTGGTTTAGAAGGAGTACGTGTGACGGACACACGGACGGACGGACATCATAGTGCAGCCAATAGCGATTTTTCACTTCAGGAAAATACTCTAAAAACACATTCTCATTGCCACTTTCTGAGCTCTACAAGATAACGGTAAGGGATTTTCAATACAACGTTTCGTTTCGGAGAAATCGTCATCAACTTTATTTTTTTGTATGGCTCCCAAAAAAATTACACACTGTTTTGAGTAACAGTTTTTAATATGAATGCAACGCCCTAGTCTTGCGAGAACACGTAGTGGACAAGTTTTCCCGATAGGTATTTTCATACGATTAGGATGTTGTGCTCAGGTGCACCACTCTGTTGAAACCAACACAGTTGCCAACTTTTGTTTTTTTTAATAAAAAATGAAATTCAATACAGTGTGTACTTTTTTTATGGGCGATATAAATAATAAAGTTGATGATTTCTCCGAAATGAGACGTTGTATTGAAAATCTGTCAATGCTATCGTGTAGAGTTCAAAAAGTGGCAATAAGAGTGTTGGGCACATTTTGGTTTTTCCGGCGTATCTTCGGAAGTAATCGGAATGTTCTGGTTTCCTTTAAAGCATGATAATAACTGTTTAATTGCGCAGCTTTTCTCTAATTTGGCCATCGCCGTATCTTCTATGGTTTCGAAGATACCCATGATAGACATCCTTATTTTAGACACAGTTTATAAACCAAGTTTATTTCAACCTGAGCCAAGTTTATTTCGAGGTTTAATTATTATTTCTGAAAGGTAAATAACGATGTCTCTGTAGTCGGTCATCAAAGCTAAATCCGTGAGTCTCTGGTGTCCGGTTCGGTTCCTCGGGTAGCTATTGATTCGTTTTAAGAACCCAAATGTTTGTTCAGGCCTCGCAATTGTGACTGGAGTCAATTACTAGCAATTATTTGATATTAGAGAAGAGCAGCTCAATGCTCATTGCAGTTGTCGTAAGCCTATAAAACATTCACAGCAACTTTTTGTCTATTTTGTTTCCACAAACCATGCTCTGCTCTTAAAGTTTCAGGACCTTCGACCTCTATCTGCAAAAATAAACATTATGCAATATTGCTATTTCCGAGTTAAAAAGCTGGCATTTAATTTTCTACTGATTTATCAATTTGCTACTGATCTTCTCACTCTTTGTGTGTATGAGGAGAGTATGATCCCTGTGACCCACCCCCTTACTTACTTGCTTGACAATATTTTTCGTTACTAGAAGCATCTATCTTCAAATTTTAAATAAATATCTATCAAGTAGGTATTGCGGTGTCTGCGCATGCGCACATCTGATTTTTACAATGTGCGATATGTTTGCCTTTACTAGAAACGTCTGTGATTAAAATTTCAAAAAAATCTATAAATGAGAAAGTTAGTATTGCACGGTTTGCGCACATTTGATGTTTACTGTATGCGATAAGTTTGCCTTTAAGGACTGTTCAGAGTGGGAGTGGCGAGCGTCGCGTCGATCGTAAAACACTCTAACGCAGTGGTTCCCAAAGTTGACAGGGCTCCGACCCATCTAACAAATTTCCAATCTTGGCACTCACCTCTTAACTTTCTTCCGTAATTTAAGTTTATTCAAATTTTTGGGAATTATAAATAGAAGAATGACGCATCAAATTTCTCACTTCTTTTTTAGCACATTTTTGCAAATTTATGGGGTCGGTGACATCTGGGCGCCATCCTTGAGCGTGTGGTGATTTTTCAGTTTTTTTCCATCTTCTACTGCGGTTCGGTCTGATGATTTTAAATTGGTCTCGTCAGAAAGATCTTGTAAACGCGCACAACTCCTGCGTGACGAACTTATGTTTTTTTGTTTCTAAGGGCGAAATTAACCACTTTTTCAAGGCGCGCGTCTTCTGTATTTGGGTATCTACCCAAAAATGTCTACCAGCTCTCAGGCTATAGGGTCTGTACAAGATGCTGTGAGAAAAGCGCTATTGTCATCCGCATACTTGTTGATGTGCCCAATCATTCATCGTTCACTTATAGACTTCGAAACTGCCAGACAGAAAGTAACGGGTTTTTTTATGTAAAGCTTTCTGGAGACCGTAGAGAGGGGATGTGAAAGTTTTCGGAAAAATAAAATAATATTACATTTCAACTTAAATGTTAGTTTGACTACCTAATGCATAGCGATGTCGGATAGGTCAGCCAACTCATCGCAGCAAGTTTCGTTTTCGGCTTGTACATGCAGAGTTTGAATTCATTTAAATTTTAATGTTGAGCAAGTATATGGATATCCCTCTTCCTGCTTCAAATCCACTTACCGACATTAATTTTCTAAATTACAGGTAAACGTTAATGAAGTAATCACTATCATCAGATCTTTATCTTAAGAGCTATTGCTCTACCTTGTTCGTGATTATGTTGAGGTTTGCATCAAGGAAGGAATTATGCAGCACTTACGAAAAAAGTTACAGCAAAAATTCCCTCAACACTTTTAAACGTTTGCCGTTTATTGTGTTTTTAAATCCTACACACTTGTTGCATTTTGATCCTTGAGTAGCTAAAACTCAAGCTTGCTCAGTTTTAGCGGCCATTTAGGACCGGAGAGACCCAAAACCTTGATTTGAACTCCAATATGATAGAGGATACGATTAAATCAATTCCCTACAGTCCCTACAGAAAAAAAATTGGGTTCGTTAGCAGTTATGCTTATTACTTGGGGCCATTCTTTCTTATGTGCACGTGTTACAAAAATGGACTGCGCATGCGCAAAAACAATTTTCTTATTTGTGGATCATTTCAAGCGAACTGAAAACACACGTTAAATAGTATATTGAAAGACAAGTGTTACAATGCGACTTATTGTAATACGACTATCTTGTGGCACGAGTGGCGACGCGAAGCGTAGCCACGAGTGTCCGCAAGATAGGAGTATTACAATAAAGCATTGTAACACGCGTTTTTCATACTATTTTTTCTATTTCGGTGCTTTAATTTAATTAAAAAAATCATTATCAGAAACTATAGGGAACATTAGAACTAACATGTTTTATGTTGGGAACACTTTTTATGCCGTTAAGTTTTAGGTTGGCAGCGTAGTAAGGGTGACATTTTGAAGTTCAAATATGGAAGTACTTAACGAAGTACCTACTTGTACTTACTAGTAACTGCCAACTTAAGAGATGAGTTATCAAAAAAAAACGACTATAATCACTGTCTTTGTACAACTGTTTCGGCCGAAAACAGTTGTACAAAATCATCATTGTGACACCGAAATAGAAAAAAATGAATTGTGTATACTTAGAGCCAACTTTCTTAATTGTTGGAGGGGGAGGGGGGCAGGGCCGGCCCAAGGGGGGGGGCGAGGTTAGGCGCAAAGGAGCAATAGACGCCTCGGAAAGGATTGCCGAAAATGTGCATTTGCATTTTATAAACAATCTAAATCTAAGTGCACTAAAAAACAATTGCTTGCGTTGAGAATATAGTAAGGAGGTTGTTTTTGTTTTATTAACTCAGTGGTGATATTCACAATCTTATTAAAAGTTTGATAATTATCTTCAGGATTGTTGTGTAAATTACGGAAGCTCAAATAAAGTAAAAAATACGAGAAAATGTTCTCACAGAAAAAGAAAACCATCCGGTTGAGAGAATCATAAACGGGGGACAAAGAGCGAGATAAGAAAAAGAAAAAAATTCGTTAAGCCGCTTGTCTGCAAGAGTGCATTATCAAATTTGTTTTTTCGATTTTAATAGCCCTCATGGACCTTTCATGCCTTAACGAGAATAAAAACATGAAATAATTTTTAATTTCTGATCGAATGACACCAATACCAAGTCTGTAAGTGGTGTAGTTCCGCAGCTTTTGTGACTCAGACAGACAGACATATCAAGACTCAAGACGCAAAAAATGAATTTGCAAGCCCCTCCCCCCCCCTATAATGAGCGCAAGATCATGTCCGCCTCACGGCGCCGCATATGCGTGGGCTGGCCCTGGGGGGGGGGGGGGAATTTTAAAAGGTGTTAATCATTTTGGTATAAAATGGGTGAACATGGTTAACACAGATCGCGTCCTGTAATTTTGGGATCAAGCGACTGATTACTGCAATTACTGAAAAATTTGAATAAAAAAAATTGATTACAATTTCGTACTAGAGGGTTTTCGGGGTCGCTATTTACAAATCCGCTGTGAAAATTGCAAACTTTAATATAGCGGCGTATTATGCAAAATATTTGAATTTTTAAAGAAATGATTTGCAAAATTCAAAATTGCGGATCCAATATGGCGTCATATTATGCGAAAAATTTGAATTTTTAAAGAAACGATTGGCAATTTCGTACTAGGGTTTTTTTTTGGGATTGCTGATCACAAATCAGATGTCAGGATTGCAAAATTCAAAATGGCGGATTGAATATGGCGGCGTATTATGCGTAATATTTGAACTTTTAAAGAAATGATTTGTGAAATTCAAAATTACGGAACCAATATGACGGCGTATTATGCGAGAAATTTGAATTAAAAAAAAATTACTTGCAAATTCGTAGTAGCGGGGTCTCCGATTACGAATCCGTTGTCAGAATTGCAAAATTTAAAATGGCGGATCCAATATGGCGTCGTATTACGCGAAAAATTTGAATTTTTAAAGAAATCATTTGCAATTTCGTACTAGGAGATCAGAATTGCAAAATTAAAAATGACGGATCCAATATGGCGGCGTATTATGCAAAAAAATTTAATTTTAAAGAAATAATTTGCAAAATTCAAAACTGATCCAATGTGGCAGCGTATTATGGGGCAATTTGAATAAAATAAATGATTTGCAATTTCGTACTAGGGGGTTTTTGGGGTCGCTGATTACGAATCCGTTGTTATAATTGCAAACCTCCAAATGACGGATCCAATTTAAATTAAGGGGAACAATAATAAAATCTTAGAAAGATTGCTAAAACGTCAGTGATATTAACTAATTAACTGATAGCAAAGTTTTTGTTCTAGGGAGAATGTATAGGAACTATATGACTATAAAGGTAATCGAAAATGCTATTAAATACAGGGTGTTATTTTTTCCGGTCCATAGAAAAATAATAAAAACATTAAGTTGAAGATGGTTTCTCAAAGACGAAACGTCGCAGTGAAAATCTGTGGGCATCGTGTTGTAGAACTTAGACGTTCTTATGAGGAAGTGTTATTTGTTTTTTTCAAACAGGGGTAGAAAAAAACTAGTTCTACCACTACTTAGCATCTCAGTTTGAGGGCAAGCAGCAACCTAGGCGGTTGGCTTAGGTACACACCTTTGTACTTGGGAGTGGCGATTGTAACTATCCCTTCGTCTCTCCCATTTTAGTCGACCACGCTGGTTACAGCGGGTACAGTAGTCAAAAACAAAAAGGGCTTATGTAGTGATAATAATCAATGACAAAGCGAATATGGGGGAAGTGTAATTAGTCAGTCTTTTGACGAGTCCATATCACAAAGCCTAGTCAATTTGGAGATCCTAACTGGCTCATCGCGTTAACCTTTGAAAGTTTTTGTAAGGTTACTACAATTGATAATTTAAAACTCTTTTTATTTCTATTACACTGAAAGTCAATTCGAACAAAGAGGGTTATCAGCGCAATTAATGAGTGAAATAAGATCATTAATTGTTGATAAATAATCAATAGAAGTCCTTTATTAATAGGGAGATTTATTATTCTTGCGGCAAACATTCTCATTTCCTTTGAAACTTCAACTTTCATATCTACGTTAATTAGAATATCTAAGTAGCCTTTTCCTTCATTTCGTAATTCTACAAATGACTACTTTTGAATGTCCTGGCACTTAATGACCGTGATATTGGCACGTATAACGAATGATATAAAAATCAGCGACCTTGTTTGATTTCCTGTCTATACCTTCTTACTTTTTTAAACGCACCGAATTGGGTATTTATAGATTTAAAACAAATAGACAATGTACATACGCAATTTTTCTAATATTAGACATCTTTAAAAGTCTGCTCTAGTTAGATTTGATGCTTGACCGCTTCCTTTCTCTTTCAATGTGTTTTTTATCGGTTAACAGTGCACTAACAAAAGATTCTGATTAGATTTTTGGAATTGAATCCTCGGCGTCGTCCACAACGGTATCAGATATGGATTCGATTGTTTCCACTCCATCGGAGGAAGGTAAAAATCTACCGTCAGTCAAGGACCTTGTGAAAGCGATTGAACACAGTTCCCCCAACCAGAGTCAATTGTATAAAATGAGCTCCAGTCCGATTGATATAAAAAATAAGGAAAACGCCCCCATAGCTTTAAGTTATGATCGCATAAAGAAATTTGAATCTGACTTTGCGAAGACATTACAACAAAGTCTTATCGCTCGTTCGGAGGGAAACATTTCGGAGCTCAACTTTAACGAGGACGAAGTTGAAGATAAACAACAAATTTCTCGGTTTCAAACTTACGTCAAGAACATCCGAAATCGGATAAAGCTCCTGCGCCCCAAAAAGGATCGACTTTTCGACTGTTGTCTTCTGGTAGCTCTTAATAGAACTACGCCATATGTCAAAAGCAAATATCCGACCACAGTAAGTGTATTCAACCGCTGAAAGTGTGCCTTAATCTTTCAATTTAGGTGGATGAACCGTATCGGATAGCCGACTTGTGTTTTCCCGAGGTCGAAAATGGTTCCATGGATACAAGCGTTGAGGCACAGTGTTACTCGTTAATCATCACCAACGAGCACGGTGAGCGTACGTTCGGATACTGTCGACGCGTATTACCTGAGGATTCAATCGCCTGCCTACCGCTCGCTTACTGTATCTTAAGCAAGCACAAAGCTCCAGGGTTTTACCGCAGGGTTCTTGAAGAATTAGAGCATCGGCACGGTTACCCCGATAAGTTTATAAACGCTTTCATCCAGGAACTTTACATGTGTAAATTTCCGATGCCCGGCGATACGATGGTTATTGACTGTTCGAAAGTAGTTAGTAGTTCCGGTTGCGATAGGATCAGTCTTCGTGTGCCCAGTGAATTTAATAATAGTGATATTAGTACAAATGACAAAGACAAAGATATCTGTGATAATTTAAGTAATAACAGTTTGGGGAAACAGGAGGAGAACGAATTAGATTTAAATAGTTACGTTATTGTTTGCAATAGGGGTGAATATGGTACTTTAATGAGAAATAGTAAGTTGGAATCTAGCATCAAGTCTAATCGTGGAACATCTGCTATTATCAACTGTAAGTATACTACTACAACGAACCTCTTCTGGTCTCCGAATTATTACCTACTCTTCTTGTTACATTTTATTTGTAGATCCACCTGAAATGCCTGCCGGTAATCTGACGAGATCGTCAAGTTCGCCAAACCTATTAGAATCTATCGAATCTTTGCCATCGGAGTTAGTACTTATGCGCCCCATTGATTCCCGCCATGAAGAAAATGATCTCATGCTTCTAGGAACAACGTTAAAGATGCCAGTATTACAAAAAGTTTTCTGTTCCCTATTGCTCGAAAGGAAAGTCATATTAATCAGCAATGTTCTCAGGTTTGTATGACTTTTTACAGCGTTCCAAACTAGAGAGTACATATAAAATGCCACTTGTAGGAAATCTATAGATTCAAAAGCTTTTTTATAAACAACTAGCATTTGCCCGCGACTTTGTACCCACAAAAATATTGTCCTGTCTTAATTTATTCCCTGTTCCTGTGGGAATTTTGGGAAGTGCTTTCGGAGTACAAGTCTATCTTCTGCAGTTCCGACTGTAAAACGTAAAGTCCCGTTTTTTCCCGTTCCCGTGGGGATTTCGGGAAGTCAGAAACAAAAAATAATAACATCAAAAATAAGCGGGGAACTTCCAATACGCGACAGAAAAAAAAGCTGCAACTAAAAAGATGTATGTGTACAGCAACGCGATTGTTTATTGTCTCGCATAGTCACCATCGCCACGGTCATGGAATTATTGCCATAAGAAATACATTGCAAACTTCAAGGCAAAAATGCAAGGTTGATTCCCAAATGAAATACGTGTTTAGTATTACTGGTTTTGTCATTTTTTTCTCTCGAGTGACGTAAAAATCCAATATGGCGTCCATTTAAAATAAGGAAGTTGATGTCTGTCTATCTCGAAAACCGCCATTTTGAAAATTTTTTGCCTACACCATAGAGGAATTACAATAAGAGTTACAAACAAATAGGCTAATTTTCGGTCAGGAGATGCTGTCATCTGCTTTTTAAAGGGGTGTAACTAACCGTAAAAATAGAAAATTGTATGTTCATTAGCATGCCGATATGCGGTCCCCTCGTTCTGAGATGGCGCTATAGTTAGTCGAGGAGTCACTGATTACTTAACTTTAAAACAGAGCAACAATCATTAAATAAAATCCATTAATTGCGTTATAATTAAAAATTAAAGATATGTCTACCATATTTACACTTTACGGTTGGCAATATGGAATAATCATGACCTTGTTCTTGTGTTTACATTTTCCCAATTGCCAGACTTGGTCGTTTACTTGCCTTTAAAGTTAAGTAATCAGCGTTTCGATATAAGAGGATCGATATGCTTATTTAATGGGCATAAGGTCAGTATAAGCCCGTAAAGAGGACCTATTTAAAAGTGATACTTAATGTATGGGGCGATAGGGGCCAATATCTTCGACAGTAAAACAGCCAAGTCCAGCATTTCGAATTTCCCCCCAAATTTGACGTCACACTAATAGAGTCTAATACCATTTTACATACGCATGCCTTTAGGGGCAAGTAAAACTTTTGAAAATTGGAAAAGCGAGGGAGGGGGCAACCACACGTTTTACCCATTCATGGTATTCTAATTAAAGGTCTCAACAAAAGGAACTGTTTTCTACGAACTATCGCCCTTTTTTCTGACACTATCGGCCGGTTGCAGGAAAGCGAATTATAATCAAAATCCTAGATTATTTGCCAAATTTGAGTTTCAACAAGAATTTTGACATTTGATTGGCTGCCTGCTGCAATATAAAACCAATCAAATGTCTTAATACCGGATTAAACAATAATCCTGGATTACTTTTTTTGTGCAACTGGTCGTGAAAAAATTAGAAATTACTACAAACGAATTTTTGAATTTTTAAGAAATCTTTTTTGAATCAATATTGAATTTTTTCAGTGTTATATTTAAAAAAAACAGAATTTAATATGCTATTTTTAGATTGAAATATACAGGATATGCCATTTAAATAAAATTAAGTTAGATCCAATAACTTTTTTACCCGATAGTACTGTATAATTATTTATTTTGAAAACGGCAGATTATTTATCAATAATTTTCAAGAAACATTTTTTTGTTTCTGTTTTTATTAAGAATATATACGGTCATTCTGAAATTGAAAATTGTTTGATTTATCTCCGTATCTCTGAAGCAAAAATGTGCAAATTTTGATTTTACCATTGCAAGTTTGATCCAAAAAGAGCCCATAACGCCTATAAAAGTGTCGAAAATGGGACACCCTGTACATGAAACAGTATGTAAAATTCCAAAAGGAAAATAAAAAGTATTTTCATTTAAAAGAAAGTTGTTGCTTTTAACTTATTTTTAAGTATGTGCTTTTTTTAAACTTTAAAACTTAATACGATAAAATCAAAATTTTTGCTCAGGTAAGAAATACAGGGAAAACCACAAAATTGTTAATTTCAAAATGATTATCGGTCTGTATTATAAAGCCATACAGCATACTTAACTATGTTGTCAGCTAACAGTGTTGTTCAGACATGTGATTGGATGTTTTTTCAAACAATAACATTCTTAAGCCGGCCCGTGTGTCGCAATTGAGTTGAAGCTGGGCTGCGGGTCCCTGGTTCGAATCCGGGTACGGGCATGGGTATTTGTAAATGTGTAGTGGGTTAGGTTGGTAGAGCAGCCTTAGCTGAAACCCCGCCCACTCAATACTAAAGACAACAAGCTAAAAAAGTATTCGTAAACGATTTACAAAAAACGCATTTCCACTTGCACTTGCATTTCTCATTTGTCAGATGCAACTTCTATTAAAATCGTAAAAATCCGGCCACAAATATAAAAGATAGCGTTGCAAATGTGCAATCCATTTTTGACGTGCTACTTCAATTTCAGTTTATAAGAAGAATTTCATTTCAATGCTTTCATAAATAAGAAAGTTGTCACTGCGCATGTGCAAACCTAAATTTTGAAACGAACGTTAGATTTTCCTTTGTTCCAAGTGCCTATGTATCAAATTTCATTTAAATGCTTCCATAAATAAAAAAGTTTGCAATTCGGTTTATAATTAGTCGAACTATGCGAAAAGAGCACTGTGAATTTTGAATCGATTCGACTCGACTTTTGGCATTGCGTATTATATGACTAAAGCTATGCCCACATTGAGTTTGAATTTGAAGTTAGACGACCGTTTTAGGATCGTCTAAGCCATTTTTTAGCAGCAAACAGTGATTTAACTTTTTTTGGAAGTATCTCTTTTTAACGCATTTTTTGCAAATTTATTTGTAAAACGGTGGCTTTTAATCTCACATTGGCCGGCGGGCTAGCTGGCTCGCAGCAAATGAGACCCTGTAGAAAATCGCTTGTAGAAAGATGAGGAGTGTACTTGTACCTACCGGGCCGCATAATTAACAATTCTTTAGGGACGGGGCTACATGATGTGGGGTCGGTGACATTCGGGCGCCATACCCGAGCGTGGTTTACTAACGTGGTGATTTTTCAGTTTTTCCTGCAGAAGAAGATAAAAAATCACCACGTTAGTAAACCACGCTCGAGGATGGCGCCCGGATGTCGCCGACCCCACATCATGCAGCCCCGTCCCTAAAGAATTGTTAATTATGCGGCCTAGTAGATACAAGTACACTCCTCATCTTTCTACAACTGCAGAAGAAGACTAAAAAATCACCACGCGGTTGCCTTTTGAAAAAGTTACTTTGCAACTTTCATGTTGCAATATAACAGGCTAATACTAATAGAAACTGGTCTACCACACAAAAATGCGCTGAAGTCCATTCGATCTCACACGATTTTTTTCTCATAACGTCATATTTAAATTCTGTTTACGTAGTTTCAAAATTTGGAAAATGGATATCAATAGTATGAACGGATGCGTAACATTAATTTCTACAAAAAAAAACTAAATAGACTTTGTTTGAAGTGAATAATCGGACATGAAGATTATTTGGAATTGTATCGGAAGTAAGTACGTGAGAAGTTTAAAAATTGGTTTGAAAATTCCAACAAGCAAACGATCAATTTATTAATAAACCTTATCTATAATGTGCGGTACAAATCTAGTAATTTTTATGCACTCGAATTTAAATAGGGACAATAAGTTTGTCAAAACCCTCAACAAATTTATTATTTAATGAACCTTCGATGCTTACTATTAATTGTTGTGTGCGTATTGGATTTCGTTTTGCACATTTTATAGAATTGCAAGTAGGTAATAAATTATTCGACAGAGTACAATCAATATATTTTTTTTCGGAATGCATCCTCCTGAAAGGTCGGGCAGTCAAGAAAAGTGAAAAATTCTTTGATTTATTTAAAGAGAATGTACGTAAATTTATCAGTTCAAGGTCAGACATTATAAATGAATTCGTAAAGCCGCAGATTTGAGTGGTTCATAAACGCGCTAATTCAGCTACCCAATTTAGTGATCTGTCCTACATAACAGGCGGCGCTGAATGAAAATTTTCCCACGCTTACATCGCCATCTATGTATGAGGTGTGTGAAAAGTGGTCATAAATTGTAGGTATAATAATAACAAAGATAGCCATGTTATCCTACTAAAATTTAAGACACCCTGTATTTAGAGAGCGCTTTTATTATAAGAGAGTACCTACCTTAAATAAAACTGTTGTGAGGTTTATCATAAATCGCCAGAAAATGTAAAGTAAAAACAAAACTGAATATCGCAAAGTAAGTTTGAGAAATTTTTACTGAAACCCCCTGTATATTTTTCAAAAATTGAATAGATCTTTTTTTTTTATTTCAAAAATAAATTTATAAAAAATGAATGAACAAATTCAAAACTTACAATCAGATGTAACCTACAAAAGCATTTTATTGTTACTCCTGCTTCCAATAGTAACATTACGATGCCTAGGCAATAAGACGAAGTATTTAAACACGTATTTATTTTTCAGCAAGCTTTCGTCATGCATAGAAGCACTTCAAATTATATTATATCCGTTTTCATGGCAACATACGATTATTCCCGTCTTGCCGAGAAGCTTGTGGGAAATTGTGGACACTCCAACGCCACTCCTATGTGGAGTACTATCTTCAGAAGTAATCAAAGATTTCGTCATCGAAAATGTAAGTGTAATATTGGCGATTAACAAGTCAATTTATCAAATTCTCTCTCTCAGGGTATTGTGGTTGATCTTGATGAAGGTACTGTATTATTAGAAATGGGCGACGAACACAAAATTCTTCCTACGTGCCTTATACATATACTAAAGGACGGATTACACTTAGCGTCAACTATAGCAGCGAATAACAGTGGTGCTCATAATATATTTTTAAGCGACGCCTTCCTACGAATTTTTATATATACTTGCGGTCACTATAAGATTTATACAAGTAGTGAAAATTTTGATGTAAGAATTGTTGCCTATTTTCAACATATACTTTAATTCAATTCTTACAGAGAGCAGCATTTATTCGACACGGTCGTCAGAAGAGGAGAATACGTGAATTCTTAAAATGGTTTACCGAAACAACAATGTTCCATCACTTCATAGATTTGGCATCAACTAAATCGCCAAGTTTGGATCTGTTCGATCAACGTATTCAAATATATACTTCCCAATCGGCCGGGGAGATTCTGAGTAAAATGAAAAGCAAAAACACATATCGGGGATTGCTCAGCCCAAGTCTGATAAAATTTCAATAATACAATCTTATTGACTGACTGGTTTTCTAAAGTTAAATATTCGTTTATGAATTACTTCGATAAGCAAATAGTACTTTTAGATGTAAATTATTTTTGTATGTTAATAAATACCTTAATAGTTAGCTTGTTCATTTAAGCTTCCTAAATTAATCAGCAATAAAACAATTCACTAAACATAATGGCACAGGCACAGTATATCTGTGATAATGGTAATACAACACAAAATAAAACCGCGTAATAAGGACGCTAAGTTTAAATGAAATAAAGACTTTAATTATACTTCGTGCATGAAGTGTGTGAAGTTGCAGCGCTTGAGGGCGGTTAAAAGCGCTCACGAGCGGAAAAAGCACTCGCGAGCGAAAAGAGCTTGCAAACGGAAAAACCGCTCGTGGGCAGAAAAAGAGCGCTCGAGTATCGAGCACCAAGCGGCCGCTCCGAAAAGTGCCCAGCGCTGGTACAAATAATGTTTTTCACATATTACTCAAATTTACGATTTTAAATGATGAAAATATGATCTTAGGTCACAAATCGTCGTATATAAACTGCACATGGTCTTAAGTTCTAAGATATGGTCGTTTATTTCCCACACAAAGAAATTTGACAGTTGCTGTTTTTAGCAAGTTAAAAAGACTTAAAATTTAAAATACAAACAAGGGTTGCCCCCTCACTACCACGAGAGTAGCTCTAGGGTCTTCATTGATTACAAGGCAGAAAAAATAGCTACTGAAAATCTTCCAGGCTAGGTACTTGCTTACTTTCTTATTTCTTTTCCAAGTTGCATTTTACAATTACATTATAATCACTCGACTTGTAGGATAACATCGGGGAATTTTATTTCTCTCTGTTTCGTAGCGATAGCAGATAGTCTCTAGCGAGCAGCTAAGACTAAGTCAACCTGCCGTAAAAGCTAACTAGCGGTTGAACCATACAATAAATAACAAAATATATATCAATAATTTTACATTGATATTTAAAATATTGCGGCCCCCATCTTCACGGCAATGAAGGTTTTTTTAAGGATGTTATGCAACGGAAGCCGACTTCACACCAGGGTCTCACGGCGAAGAGTACACATATTATGGTTAGAATCAGATTAGATGTCAGACGGCATCAGCCACCTGTCTCATCATATAGAGTTGTGTTTGGAAATTTCGAGATCTCTCCCATCCCAAATCATGGTATATTACGCCCCCATATAAAACAAACAAAAACCCCTCGACCCATGGCACAAGCCGATAACATAAATCGTAATTAATTGTATTGAGTTCAAAGTCACCTTCATGCGAATTATTAAAGTTGTAAAACGCTACAATGTGGAAAAATTGCATTCATTGCGTAACCACACAAAATCTACCCTGCTGAAAATTCCACCCACCTACGTACCCAAAATCTACCTACCCTAAATTATGTAAACACCCTGCAAACTAATCTTAAATCATTTCCTAACGAATGATAGATCTAGCTCTGTCACAACAATTAGGCGAAAGGAAATGATTGCACAAAATTTGCAATCTCTAAAACGTAATTGAAGAAAATGTCTACGTACGTATGGTAAGTACAAGGCAAATAAACAAAGCTGTCCCATTAGGGTAATTATACAACCCTAACTTAACAATAACGGTTAAGTACACAAACACAATAGGGCTAGACAGGACATAATTGTTATTTCAGTACGGACTATGTAAAGTTGCCTATTGTTAAATCGACTGTTCTAACAAAAATTGTCGCATTCCAACGTAAATTGCGTTAGTCATTGTGAGCACACAAAAAATACTACTTTTCCTATCCAAACGAAACTTGTAAAGGTACCATTGAACTTTTGTAATTGCCATTTGCGGTTTGAACAACCCTGATATGGACGTCTGACTTATGGACGCCATACATGTCGATTTTATAACCCAAGACTTCCAGAACAGGTTCGGTAAAGTTGCACTTTACACAAATAACATAAAATTGTTCGTGTTGTTAGTTGTTTTTATTTTACTTTTGCAAAAAAAAATAAAATAAAAATATATAAAATGAAAAAAAAACTAAATAAAAATTAAATTAAATAAATTTAAAAAAATTAAAAATAAAACAAAATATTTAATCTGAAAAAAAAATAAAGTTAAAATATAAAAATGTTAGAATTATGATGGCTGATGGCCCTTGATAATAAAAAAGTAAAATGGCAACGCAACAACTATTTGATAAATGTGGCAAGCTGACTGGTCAAGTATGCGCGATTCTGCACAACTGGGTGCGAGGCTCTTAAGTTAAGGCAGTTAAGTTGCGTACGCGCTCGAATGACGATCGTAAGGGATGCTAAGTGGAGCATAAGAACACTAATACTTGGCTTGTTGGGCTACTGTAAAACCCCTGGCAGATAGCCGGATATATTCCTAGATTTCCGAAATTCCTAATGAGCAAGAGTCTATGTAGGGCATCGAAAGTATTAGTGAGTTTGGCGCAATAGCTCTAGAAGTGTGTCTCGCACGTGTAGGTATGGTGCTGGCCGTACTTTGTTGTTGGGCCGTAAGATGGCCAGGCACGCTGAATGCAGCCATTCCCCTTTCGACCGTAGAATTATATTACGGAGAGGCGTCTTGATCAAAGATGAGTTCACGGTAGATTTGTCGCGTGGTGATTTCTGGCCCATATAACATGCGGTTCGGTTTATATAACTCGCGACCCTTCCCACCGCGCCATGTGTAGCGACCGCTGTTATTTGAAATTTCTACCCCCTTTATCACGGTCACTGCGTTAATTCAAACTAAAAATAAAATAAAAAAATTAAACTAAATAAAAAAAAGTACAAATTGTGCACAACCCTTGTGCAGGTAAAGCGCTACGCAATTTCTTCCATAAACAAGTAGGTTGGCACTGCACATCCTACGCAAAACCAATTTGGAAAATGGCGCTATATTTGCTTTTATTCTAAGTGGTTATGTATCAAATTTCATTTGAATGCCTCCATAAATAAGAAAGTTGGCACTGCACATGCGCAACACCAAATTTTGAAACTCCTGTTAAATTTTCTTTTATTCCAAGTGGCTATGTATCAAATTTTATTTAAATACCCAATGGTTATATTTCTTCCGAACGTCCCAATCGTCCTTTGTAGGTACTTTCATTTAACAATTGACACACAATTCAGGATTTATAACCGATCACGACAAGCGATCGAGGAGGAAGACTATGGTTAGTATATATTAATTCCTTTCGTTGAGACTTTTCATTAGAGTACCATGAAGGATAAAACTAGTTCCCCCCCCCCCCTTCCCCTTCCGCCCCGCACTTTGATAAGAGGACAGAAAGAAGAGCAGTAGTTAGTAGAAAACTGTTCCATTCGTTGAGACCTTTAATTAGAATACAATGAGAGATAAAATTAATTTCGAACCCCCCCCCCCCTCAGGCCCCGTCGCTCACTGCTCTCGAAAAAGAGTCGCACGGGAAAGTTATAGTTTGTACAAACCCATTTATTTCGATGAGACCTTTCTTTAGAATACCATGAAGGGTACAACATGTGTTTACACCCCCCCCCCCAAACACAATTTCCTACAGTTTAAATCTGAGACCAATTGGTTGTCATATGTAAAAGTTATGCACGTTTTACTTTCTAAAACAGCATCTCAGGAAATAGGGGGCCTTTTAGACAGCGAAATTTGATGGCGGTCTGGCACACCTTCAAGGTATAGGCTACCTGCTGCAAAAAATTCCAGGACTTTAGGACCATTCTACTAAAAAAAACGCTAGAAGTGGGTCCGAACGGACGGACAAAGCGCAAACAATAGCACATTTTTTTTAATTCTTAAAAAATGCGCTAAAAATAAAAATATGTAATAAAAAAATTAAATTAAAAATAAAATAAAAATAAATAATTAAATGGGAGCTAATTGTTGGTCAGAACTCGACTGCTTATCTATCCGCTACCATCGCCAATTAGATATCTCCTATCTCACCGGGGGGCGCGTCAGCCCCGAGCCAGCGCAGAATTCTCTTGAACCTTGAAACAAGCGGGTTGGCAATTGGGGTTGAATGAATGAATGAAAGACGGAGCTCATACCTATGTGGGAAACGGTTAAGGTTGCCGCACACTTGTCCGTTCCGTCATGTTACGCAGCGTTAAAAAACATTCAACATAAAAGACATTTAGATTTAGTTAAACGTCTATGCGCACATTAGCCCGTTCCGTCACGTGCGTTAGCGCGACCCGTCGCCGGTGTCGACGTGACCCAATGGACAAACGTGCGGCAACCTTTACATCACGCTCACGTGTATTATTTCCCGCCTCGGCCCTTTTACTGCAACCCTCGGTCGCGACCAAAAGGTCAACCACCGCCAATCTATGCCTCGCATAGGACGAAAATTTTGTTTTTGTTCTAAATTTCTCTCAGACGAACCGTTGTATGCTATGTCTCTCATTGCTCACACTTTGCCTCAAGTTCAATCCCTAACTCCTTGTGATAATATTAGGCCGAGGTCCACACCACTTTTTTATTTGAACGAATAAGGTCATTGACACTTAATCGTTACGTGCGACCCACGGCTGTCATAACCTTGAAATATATTCGAATATCCGCCATTAGTAATAATAATAACCCAATGATAAAAACAGCATGGCCAACTTGATGGCCAGCAGCAGCTTACTACATACGGGCGTCGCTCACATTACAAGACACAAAACTCACGAAAATCTGTGATGCTGTCGTTAGCATCCCTTAACAGCATTGATGCAGGCAAAAAAAATCTACATTTGACAACAGAATTGAATAAGCATGATTTCATAACGAAATTTTTCAGTCTTTCACTATTCAACAAAAAGAAGAAAACTGTTGAATATTAATTTTTGCAAAAAAACATTTGAAATAAACAGACATCACCAAATAATATCAAATTTTGTACTTTAACCATATTTGATGGAAAGAAAAATATAATCAGGTAAATCTAACAACAATATGTAAATCTCTTATTTACATTTAGAATTAAATAAAAGTAAATGCTAAATGTAATGATAGAATAATACAGTACAAGAGGTGAAACCACTTAAATAAAAATATCACATAATAGCAACGATCACTGCTGCTCTTTTTTAATGGTACCCATTTCTTCAAGCAACTCCTGTATACCATCAGGCATACGACCAGCATCAATTTCTCTTGCCCAAAACTGAAACTGTACATCACACTAATTAGATGAAAGTTACAAAAGTTCTTTTGGTACCTTTTCTAATTCTTTCTTAAGTACCAGCACAGCCTTTTCTCTATCAGCAACTAGCTCTTCTAAATACTGGTATCTTAATTTCTTTCTGGCCCTACATTCCCGAGCGCTCTGCCTGCTGCGCTCTAAAACATTACACTAAATATCAAAATTTAAAGAAATTGTAATTATACCTAATTTAGCTTTCATGTCAACCTTCTCTGCAGATTTTCTTCCCGGTTTACGTCCTCGCTTTCCAGATTCCTTGCGTTGAGGACCCTCCTCCTGTAAATCAAAATTGCACTGCTTTAACGCTAACATTTTCCACTGCAACGCTGTTATCATAATTTATGTGAATCAGGCAGAATTATCACATGCGTTATCTTATGTTGGAGAAGTAATTTTAAATGAGGGTCTTTTTTAAATGAACGTTTGTTACTAAGGAACGAAATCTTCAATGCCATGTAAAAGAGAAAGTACCTAAGAGGATTAACGCGAAGCTAATAATGTATTTAAAGAAATAATTCAAAATGTAATCGGCCGAATTAACATTTACGATTAAAGGTAATTAATTGCCTCGCTACCGGTAAATGATCACTGCGTAGCTTTCTCGCGACTGATAAATGAAACGCGAGGATTTAGGTTGAAAAACGGCCGTACGAAATGTGAATATTTTCGATTTTTGACCGGTCACATCGAGTAGGTACTACGTGCAAACAAAAGCGACGCGGAAGTGGACGAATAAAAAACAAAATTAACGTCAATTTAAGCGGGAGGGTGGAGTAAATTAAGTGCAATACCTAAATGCAACGCCGACTATGCTTAATTTTACTAAAATAATTTAAAAATAAATCTCACCGTACTGCGTAGCGCGTAATGCGTAGTAGACCGGTTTCAGAACGCAGTGGAAAGCGAGCCGATCCAGGCGACGTGACCAAACCGTTAAAAGGATATTGCGCAGTTTTGTAACGATTGTGTTGCTGTGGGGGTTCGAAGTCAGTCAATATTTCACGCAGTCTGGATTGTACGTCGACAGCTTTGTAAATGGTAGGAATGCACGAGACGAAGCGCACTTTATTTACAAACAAGAGTTTGTGTCCTTCGTGATAAATTGAATATCAAACGCGAGGTCAACATACTTATTGACACAAAAAATGAAAGAATTAAGTACGCCGATAAACGCCAGTTTACTACTCCACTAACATCCTTGAATGATAAAGTAAAAAATCGCAGTTATATCCTCCTTTCTCGAAGGTTAATTAACGTTTAAAAATGAGTAATTGGCTAACCTTTCGTTTTTGCTTTTAAATTTCGCGGGCAAATCACCGCGCACGCGCGATTTAATCAAAGCAATCACGAACCTTAAAGTGCCTCTTTAGAAATACAAATTGCAATATTTACTTTACTACAAGTATCACCTTCCCAATTAAAAACTATTTAAACGAGATATTGATTTATGAACCTTAAACACTTAAATGAAGATCTTCAAAATGAGAATGCATAATTTCAAAAGCATATTTACCGTAACGTTATGTTCGTTAATCACTTGCAATTCCTGGTATTCCATTGTCACAACACGAAACCGTTCTTATATTGTCTAAAACTGAAATATTTCACAAACTACACCTGCAGAAGATAAACGTGTCTGTGTGTTTACAAACATTGGCAAGGTCGCCCAAATAACGTAATTTAAAGGTCTACACGTGCCCGGTAAAGAAGGTATCTAAACGAATTATACTGCCCTCTGCAGATTTCTAGGTTAACTATATCGTCGGGAAGAAATTATAGAACCATGTAATTATGCTTTTATTGATGTAAAGCGCGTTTGACGGTTTTTATGTAAAATTAATGTGACTAAAAATAACTGCTGTGGTCGTTGAAGGTACATAAAGTAAAACAGACAGTAACTAAAGGCTTGCGCGCACTAGACCGACCCGTAGTGAACTAGTGGGTGTTTCGCGGTCGACGAAAAAGACGTTATCATCGCAAAATGGATAAAGGCTGATTTTGCTTGTCATCTAGTACAGGGAACTATGATATGATTTAACAAGGATAACAGCACAGCTGCAAATAAGAAATGGCGCTATTAATTCGTAAAAACGCAAAAAACTACGAACATACACTACCCAAGACAAAGTTTGCCAGACAAAAAAGAAGATATTTTAACAATATTTCAATAAATAGTAACTTCTCCGACAGTAGTCGGAATTTTTTCAGATTCAAAACTGCATTTTGTTAAGCATCAAAATTTGCCAAATTTCAACTACCTATATTCTCTTACAGTTTCCGGGATCCTGTACGCAGTAGGGTTTTATGTGTATGTTTTTCCCTATGTCTACTTTTAAATGACAAAATCTCTTCTGAAGGGCGCCTAATTTTATGCAACCAAAATAACTTCTTAAAACAAATAAAGATCTGGCCGTTACATTATTTAATTTGAAATTGTTGCTTTGGCTTCCGTATTTTTATCTTCGTTCGTATGGGATATTGTCAACTGGTATAGTGCAAGGAGCGTAACAAATTGTTAAGCCCATATTCAAATTAATTAATATGACAGCCAGATGTTTATTTATTTGTTTTTAAAAGTTGTTTTGGATGCATAAAATTAGGCGGCTTTCAGAAGAGATTTTGTCTTTTAAAAGTAGACATAAGGACAAACAATAAATGCTATGTCTACTTCTTAATAAGTATCACTGTATATGATTCAAGCAAATGTAAACAATGATACAAGTTATTACATTTGTGGTATGTGGTGTGTCACTACATTCTGTGAAAACCGTTTTTCGAATGTAGTGGTATTAAATTTGTTCCTTTCAATGAGAGGTCAGGTGCACTAGTAATTTGAAGATAATGCCTACGGTATCCTAAAAGGTGTTGCTCAAACTCCAATTTAGTATTTATCTCATAATCACATTTAAAAACTAGACTATTTCATGTTTTAAAAGGTGTTGTTTAAAGTAGTATTTGTTATTTGTCCCATAATCACAATTAGCACATTTAAAATCCTTTGAAATTCGATGTTTTAAAAGGTGCCGTTTAAGGTGGAATTTATTATTTGTACCATAATCACAATCACCACATTTAAACTCCTTCGCAACTTTATGTTTTAATAGATGTTGTTTGAAGTGGTGTTTATTATTTGTTCCATAATCACAATCACTACATTTAAAATCCTTCGAAACTTTATGTTTTGAGAGATGTAGTTTGAAGTGGTGTTTATTATTTGTCCCATAATCACAAGTATCACATTTAAGATCCTTCAAAACTTTATGTTTTAACATATGTTGATTGAAGTTGCATTTAAAATTTGTCCCATAATCACAATCAGCACATTTAAAATCCTTCAAAACTTTATGCTTTAATATATGTTGTTTGAAGTGGTGTTTCTCATTTGTCCCATAATCACAATCAGCACATTTAAAATCCTTCGAAACTTTATGTATTAAAAGATGTTTTTTGAAGTTGCCTTTACCATTTGTCGCATAATCACAATCAGAACATTTAAAATCCTTCAAAACTTTATGTTTTAAAAGATGTTGTTTGAAGTTGCGTTTATGATTTGTCCCATAATCACAATCAGCACATATAAAATCGTTCGAAACTTTGTGTATTAAAAGATGTTTTTTTAAGTTGCCTTTATCATTTGTCCCATAATCACAATCAGCACATTTAAAATTCTTCAAAACTTTATGTTTTAATATATGTTGATTGAAGTTGCATTTAAAATTTGTTCCATAGTCACAATCGGCACATTTGAAATCCTTCAAAATTTTATGTTTTAATAGATGTTGTTTGAAGAGGTGTTTATTATTTGTCCCATAATCACAATCAGCACATTTAAAATCCTTCAAAACTTTATGTTTTAATAGATGTTGTTTGAAATGGTGTTTATTATTTGTCCCATAGTCACAAACACCACATTTAAGATCCTTGAAAACTTTATGTTTTAAAATATGTTGATTGAAGTTGCATTTAAAATTAGTCCCATAATCACAATCAGTACATTTAAAATCCTTGAAAACTTTATGTTTTAATAGGTGTTGTTTAAAGTGATGTTTATCATTTGTTCCATAATCACAATCAGCACATTTAAAAGCCTTTGAAACTTGATGTTTTAATAGATGTTGTTTGAAGAGGTGTTTATTATTTGTCCCATAGTCACAGTCATCACATTTAGAAACTTTATGGTTTAAAAGGTGACGTCTAAACTGGGATTTATAATTTGTCTCATAACCACAATTAGCACATTTAAAATCTTTAGACAATGTTTTGCACTGGCTTAAAGGGAGACGTTGAAGGTTAGAGAGTGGCTGTACTTCATTATATTGAGATTTAGAGCACAGTGTACTAATGGTAAGTTCGTCCTTTATTGTTACCAAAACTTCGTTGCGCACTGAAATGTGTTCCTGAAGAAAGGAATTGATTTCTTCTTCTTGTTTTGGTTCGATTTTAACGAGCTGCGTGTCATTATCTCCATCCATACCTAATAACAATAATGTTACAAATAAATGTGTGAAAAATCTATTTGGGTATTAAACAATACAGAATGAGATCCCAGGGCATCCAGACTTTGTGAGGAAAGAGTAGTGATAGTATGACATAAAACATATTATGCCTGTTGCACATGATGCTTAGTTCTGGCACAAGTACTAATCATTTGTACATGCGCTGGCATTCACACATTGCAAGTTCCTGCACTGTGTGAACGCTACTGCATAGTTTAGTTTCCCAACGACAGCAATTGAGAAGCATGTGTTATTAAACCGAGTATTAAACCGATTATACGTGGCGTGAAATAAATAGGTATGGGAAGAATTAAAAAAAGTACAGTTTCCATACTCCATTTAAATTTATTCATTATTATAAAATTTGACTCGATTGGTGTAGGTTTGTAAGAGTTTGAGTAGCCCAAGATATATATATATCTTGGAGTAGACCATCCGTCCAGGGTCGGTTTTTGGTCACAAAATCAAAGGGAATTTGCCGCAAGTGCTCACAGGTTTGTGATTTGTAAAGGTTTGGAGTTTATGGCAAATGCCAAGCGTGTGGATCCGGCATAAGGAAAAGGTAGATACCTTAGATCATTTTTATATGATCTAAGGTAGATACTTACTTATTATTTATTAATCTATCACAATCGAGGAGTAATGACAATAACAATTAACATGTTCTTTAAAACCACTTGAAGATAGCTACATGATAACTACCTGTTCTGTGATAACTACTCTCAAACACTGCGTTGCCATTGTTGCCAATCATATGCATTTACTCCGCGATTCCAAGCAAGGATGAAGCGGCAATAAAATAAACTTAAAAGTTTGTATAAATTTCTGAAACGTTTAGGTTTAGGTATAAGTAGCGACTTTCTACGTATACAGTTTTTGTAATGACTGTAAAATAAACAATGTCAAGAGTACTTTGTTGTGTCAACCCCCAGAAGAAATCCCGATCTAAGTTACCACAACTTCTGAACTTTCTCAAATGAAACAAAAGTAAGGTTAAGTTAAGATGGACAAATAACGGGCGATCAAAAATCAGTTGCTGTCGAGCCGCCTTTGGAAGTTAAGTACGATCCCAAGTAAACAAAATTCCAAAGGTGACTCGACAGCAACTCATTTTTGATCGCGTAGTAGTTTGTAGTGTATTTAACCCCCAGATTCTACGCTAACTTCACACTTCAAGAACACGGAACGGAAATAAAGTCAACCCGGCAACGTTTAAAAATGGTCACCCGAATGAAGATTTCCTCCAATATTAAACAAGATCCCGCTTAAATTTGAACAGTGGCATGTGATCAAACGTCTAAGACAGGGCCCCCTTACGTTAGTTGTAAACAACGCTATGACCTGAAGCACAGTAGGGAAGGAACGGAAAATAAACACTCAAATTGTGAAAAGTTTGTTTAATAATGATCGCAATTATTATTGATTGTAAAAGCTCGGAAATTTAAGTCAAAATAAATTATATTGCAGAAATAAACTTTGAAAATGGTAGTTCACCGAATCAAAGATGAAATAGGCTGGAAAAAAAGAACTTACCAATAAAAAAAGCCCGCCGTCAAATTAATATTAATTTGTGTAATAAAATTAATTGTTTGTAATCATGTGAATGCGCAACATAAAATTATAACAATACAAAAAGTAACATGTAGACTTCAAGAGGTAACATAATATAGGCACAGACAACATATACTACAGACGGTCAATCTTAAGGGGAAAAAGCACGCTAAGTTTTGTGACAAATGTCCCCTTATTTAAAAACCTGCTATCCCTCTATTTTGCTCCATCTATTAGCGCATACAACAATGTGTTGGTTCTTCTACAGATTTCTTTTATTGGAATGGTTTTGCAAATTGTCTAGGGAAAGAAGTATTGATACTTTTTTGTTAGAAAGCTGTCCCACAAGAAATCCCCATAATTTACATCTGAGGCGAAATGCTGATAATCTTTGCAGGTACACATACAAAGCAAATATCACTTCATATTCGCAATTACGTATTACTCGTTGTCTTTGGGTGCATAAGAAACGATATAACTTGCACCACTTTTCGAATTCTCGAAAAAAGTGTAATCTCCGTGTTTGTTTATATACCTACGTACTCTACTTGCCTACTTGTCTCTCCGTTTGTGGAATAAATCTTGCAATCAGCAATTTAACTTCATTTAACTTGGATAAAGAAAACCTAAACGTAAGCAAATTTTCGAATGAATATTTGCCTCATATGTAATAAATCCCA